>NC_084463.1:130439837-130702337 GCF_027409185.1 Cynocephalus volans
CATATAGGCTCTAACCTAAGTAATATATAATGAAAGGCAAATGCTTTGATTTTAAATGTCAGTAGAGTTATACTGTCAAAAAAGGCAAAAATTAACTAAGAAAAGTAAAACAAAACAAAAAAACACATCACAAGTACATCCAGGACATAACAGGTTCTCAGTCTAAGACAACTTAGGAGAAAAGGGTCCAACACAATATAATGGTTTCTTAGGAAATCACTCTCTTTTAGCCCTGTAAAATGACTGATGTTCACAATGAAAGCTCTGAGCCATAAATAAACAAACAAAAAACTTGAAATTTATTGTGTTTAAGAAAACAGAGATGTAAATTTTATATTTTAGAAAAATATTTATACAAAACAAATTTGGCACATAAAAGGATAAGATTTGGTTATACAGAAGAGATGAGGAATATACCATTTGTTAGTAATACCCCAACACATGAAGTACTCAAAAATTACCCACTTAAAATTAGAATGTACTATGGCTGCCTTTTGGAAGATGATCTGTGATAAGATGCAATAATATTTCAGGGGCTTGAAACATATAACTCCCTGTGCTAAGCCATAAGCTAGTTCTTGGTTAATAGCCAAAAGAAAATCTGCTAATTTCTGAAAGCTATTCAGGCAAATTTCCACCTTAATGACTAGACACATTCAAGAAAATGTCCTGATTTCATTTTGTTTACTTTAAGTTTGTGACGGCCAGTAAACACGTTAGTCTGGTTTTCTTGCTCCAACTTGCTAAATGATGGTGTTCAAGTGACTCAATCTCTTCTAGATTCTTCATCAATAAAGTGTTCTGTTTACTAACAGGTCATAGAAAATATGACATGTTAGTAAACAGAGTGTGCTAAAAAAGTAAAGCAAAGGCCCTATATGTATATTAGGTCCTATATGTATATCTATATTGTTACTATATATGTATACTATATTTAAACTATCTCAAATTATATGTCACTTTGCTATATATTTAAGGCCCACAGTAGAAGACATTTCACTTCAGAATCTTTTCCAGCATTTAATATTTGTTATTGTCAGGATATAACAAATTTCTCATATAGTCATTGAAATTCAATTAAAATATCACTATAATCAATTATCTTGTGATATTAAGTTAAATATTTTCTAACCTGAAAATAAATCACTTGTCATCATTTAACAGATTAAAAAAAACAACACATGATATATAATCAGGATATCTGTAAAAGAACATTGATGACAATGATGTTTATTATAGCCAAACTTCAGACACAGCCCAAATATCTACCAACAGTAGAATGGATAAATTCTGGCATATTCAATCCAAAGGAATAACGCATAATAATGAAAATGAATGAAATAAAACTACATGCAACTATCTGGATGACTCTTCAAAACATAATGTTGAGTAAAGGAAGATTCTATAAACATTAAAAAGATGCAAAAAGTAAATGTATTGCTAAGGCAGACATATGAAAGTGATAAAATTACATAGAAAATTATAAATAATTACCACAAAAGGCAGGATATTGCTTACCTTTAAAGAAAAGGGAGACTATATGAAGGGCTTTTGGGATACCAGTAATGCTCTATGGTTACATGGATGTTTGCTATACAATTATTATGTAATTATTCATAGTATTGTACATATATGCTTCTACATCGTGTTATATTTTATAATAGAAAAGTTTAAAATCACATATTTTCTGAAATAATATTAATATATCTTTACAGAGAAAGAAGAAAGGATTCTTCTTGCTAAGAATTTTCTTGGTCTACATTTCTAATTTTTATTGCAATATTTTATTAATAAAGAAATGTTACTATGCCTAATTCTCCACAATCCTAATTAAGAGTGATTTCACAGACTTTCCCAATAGCTACAAAAAATATATACATATCAAGCCTTTAAAACTCTTTAAGATCAGATATTCTGCTAGATCTTTGTTCAGCCGCTCAATGTTGTTTCGGTCACTTTTTCTTCTTTTCAAGAAAATGTTTATTCACTTTTTTAAAAAATCCAAATCATATCCAGGTAATAACTTTTTTAACATTAATTTGTACATATTTGTCAGGTACAGCGTGTTTTTTTTAATATATGCATATACTGCACAATGATTCACTTAGGGTGGACAGCATAGTTTTGTACCTATAAGACCCCACATAATTTTATGCAGACTGCACTGCAAAAAATATATTATTTTAGCTCAAAGATAGGAAGAAACACTTTTAATTCTCACACATTTTTAAAATCAATTTTGGGAGCACATGTGTATGTATATGAGTACAATGGCCAGTTCGTGATAGGTCCGACCCAGTGTCATTCTGTGTATGTATGGTTCACTGTGTGTACTAGAAAACATGATAGCTTGATTATACGGTAGATATACAAAAAAAGTTATTTAAAGTCCACTGAATAAAATGTAACATAGGATGATTCATTCAAAATAGATCGGACATTGTTTAATTTTAATTATACAGGAGCACTTTTAAATATTTCCTTTGGAAAAGCAAAAGTACAGGTAATTGAAATTATTACAAAAGACATCATGATAACAGTAAACTGAATTACATTACAAAAAAGCAAACACAATACAGAAAATCCTAAAAGGTCTACCACCTACATCCTTCAATATATGTTTGCTACGACTTTTAGATGCCACTAAACAGGAGGCAGACAATGAAATTTACAAACAACACTATCAGCATTCTCATCAGGCTCCAGATACCAACATGATGGCAATGGTATAGCATCATTATATCTATTATGATAACAAGAGTTACTTTTGTTGTATGCTGCTGGTTTTTTATGAATGCAGCCAATGGTTCCTCTCCTTAGAGGGTCTATATAGCTAACCAGTTATTCGCCCATCTATTAAGTGCCAACCTTAGAAAATTACACTGTGTCCAGCAGGGAGCAGCATTACAACAGTCATAAGACTTAACTTGAACCTGAAACCGACAGAAGAAAAAGGAGGGAAAAAAGCCCACTTACCATAGATTTGTTCTACAACACATACAAGTTTAGGGTAGTTTCAGGGCTTCCAGAAAAAAAATCTAAAGCATCTCTCAAAGTAGATGTGGGTGATCCATGGTTTCAGGACTCCTACAGCAAAAAATCAAAATTATATTAGATGAAGGCTTCTCTTACCCATGTTGCGTTGAATTAGTATATAATATGACTAAATATCCATCAGTTAAGGTGTATCTTTCTCTTAGTGAGTCAATGGGACTTTGAGTTCAGATATTTGATGACACTTTGGACAAAACAATTTTTTAAAAAAAGAACATTAAAGTCCTTTATGCATCAGAGAATTTAAGTAGAAGAAGAAATTAATTGGGAGACATAACAGATTATATGGTATCAATCAACCTAGAAAGAATTGTGATCATTGCCATATACTATATACACTGATATATCAAACTCTTTTAGACCTAGACAATTTGCAAGCAATAGAGAGGATATAAACATTCACTTCTACAGGTCAGCATGAATATCTGAATTTAATTTTAAGAATGAAAAGGCAGTGGAGAAGTAGTTTATAATACTTATGTGTAAAATCGGTTAATCAGGTATTTACTGAATATGAGAAATGCACATGATATTACCAAAAATCCTCATAACCAGTTATGAGACAAAGGCAAAACCCTGTATTGTGTTTGATACTGACCTGAAGGTCAAAACCTGTCTCATATTCAACTACAATAATTCTACATCACTTCTTATGATTAAGGGGAAAAAAAATGTTCAATCTCCAGTTTTATTTGAGCAGTTTGCTTTGTATGCGTTTGCATGTGACTTCAGTGTCTACACCAAAAACCAAATTTCTGCCTTCAAAGGAAGATAACATATGAATATTCACCTTTAAACACAATTATATCTTATATAATTACAATATCACATATCAATATTTTATTAATATATAAATATTTATTTGAAATTTAATGAATAACACATAAAATGGCTCCTACTTTTTTCTTCTGGCAAAATGACACAACCAGATTGACTTGAGTAAATGACATCAAGACTATGATGACTGTCCAGTAATTACCATTAACTTGACTGAAGTGGAAAGAAACTCTGATACATTAATCTTCTACCATTTAACAGCAAGCTATTCATTGCTCATCTTTTGCTCTTAAGAGTCTTTCTCTTATCCTATCTTTTGCCTTTGCTTTGTATATTTCACTTTTTCTAATACTTCCTCATTCCTGCCAATCTATCTTCCCTCTGTTTTGTAATGCATTTCTATATCAACCCATATTTTTTGTTTTATTCAGTCTCCATATTTTTTGTTTTATTCAGTCTCCTCCCTTTATAACCCACCTTTTTTCCCCTCTTAGGAACTTTAAAAGTGGTTTTCTCTCTGTGACAACAGTCTGCTTAAATATATTCTTTTATTTATTTACAGGCACTATGCTTGATATTAACAATCGCACCTGATTGGAAGACTCAACCAAACATGATTAAATTATATTTCTGCTATTCATAAAAACATTTTTTCCTCTGAGTTACTTAAACATTTGAACTACTCACAAACATTTGCTATGTTATGGTTCAAATGTCCCCCCCATGCTCATGTTGGAGCTTAATCCCCAACATGGTATTTGAAAGGTGGAGCCTTTAAGAAGTGATTTGACCATGATGGCTATGCGCACATTCATGGACTAATGGGTTAATGTATGAATAGGTTATCATGGAAGTGGCACTACCATCTTTATAAGGAGAGAAAGAAGCACCTTAGCACACTGTTGCTCAGCCTCATTATGTGATACTCTGCATTGCCAAAGGACTCTATAGAGAGTTCCTAACAAGAAGGCAGCCCTCACCTCAGCCTCCAAAACTATAAGAAATAAATTCTGTTTCTTTATCATTTATCCAGTTTCAGGTATTCCATTATAAGCAACAGAAAACACACACAACATTTTAGAGTCAATCTTGAAACACCCCAAAATCTCAAGGAAATCTAATCTCACACACTCATTCCAATCAATTAGACCACCCTATTCTAATAAAGAGGTGATTTAGGATCTTACCACATTGTTGTGAAAAGGTACTCAGTAAAAAACTTCTTAAAGTCGACAGGACTTTAGTTATATGTGTGTGCATCCACATAAGCAATATCCCCATTAAAAAGCAAAGGCAAACTAAATAGCCCCCTACTTCTAACATATATTATAACATCTGAGATGAAAAGAGATTTCCCTACTGAACATTCTCTAATATAAATCTTAACATTAAGAATATCAGTATTTTGTAAAATAATCTCATAAAATATAATTATTCACAATCTTCAAAATGTTCAAAATTTGTAAGCAGAACATACTACACCACTTATAATATAATTACCTAAAAAGAGACTGTAGAGAGTTGAGTAGTATTCCCCCCTCCCCCGTCCTGCTTTACACACACACACACACACAAATTCATGTCCACCTGGAACCTCAGAACATGACCTTAATTGGAAATAGGGTCTTTGCAGATGTAATTAAGGTAAAGATAAACACGACATCACATTAGATTAGAGAAGGCCCAAAATACAGTCAGATGCCTTCATAAGAGATAGAGAAGGACACACAGAGACAAAGAGAAAAGGAATGTGTAAATGAAGGCAGAGATCGGAGTTATGCTGCTGTAAGTCAAGGAACAACATGAGCCATCAAAGTTGGAAGAGGCAAGGAAGGATTCTCCTCTAGAGTCTTTGGAGCAAACAGAGCCATGCTGACATCTTTTTTTTTTTTTTTTTTTTCCTGACCTGTAAGGGGATTGCAACCCTCAGCATGGTGTTGTCTGCACCATGCTCAGCCAGTGAGCGCACTGGCCATCCCTATATAGGATCCGAAACCACGGCCTCAGCGCTACCAGTGCCGGACCCTCCCAAGTGAGCCACGGGGCCGGCCCCATGCTGACATCTTGATTCTGGAACTTTGGGCCTCCAAAATTGTGAGAAAATAAATTTTCTGCTGTGTTAAGCCACAAAGTTTGTACTAATTTGTTATGGCAGTCCTGGGGAACTAATACAGATTTTGGTACCAGTAAGTACCAAGGGATGTTGCTGTAACAGATATCTAAAAATAGAATGTCTAGATTGCCTTGAAGAGACTGTTTGTAGACATTGAGATGTTAAAGTAATTCTGGTGAGAGCTCAGAAGGAAGTGAAGAGGATGGCAGAAAAAGCTTCTATCACCTTAGAGAATACATATACAGTCATGCACTGCTACACAGGTATACATTCTGAGAAATGTGTCCTAGGCAATTTTGTCACTCTGTGAGCATCATAGAATGTACTTATTGCAAACATAGATGTAAAGCTTACTACACACCTAGGCTATATGGTATAGACTATTGCTCCAACCACTGTCATATAGGTAGTCAGTCACTGACCAAAACATAGTTATGTGGTGCATGATTGTACCGTCATGAACAGAATGTTGGTGGAAGTATGAAAGTTAAAGGGGCTTCTGGTGAGGTCTCAAGAAGGAAATGAGGGACATGGTATTGAACCATGGAGGAAAGGCAATCCTTGTTATAAAGTGGCAGAAAAGTTGACTGAAATATGTTCTACTATTGGGTGGAAAGTAGAACTTGGAAGTGTTGAACTTGGCTATGTAACTGAGGAGATTTCTAAGCAAAGTATTAAAGAAACAGATTGGTTTCTCCTTGCTGCTTGGAGTACAACTGAGGAAGAAACTGTTAAGCAAAAAGCAGCCAGCACCTGATGATTTGGAAAATTCTCAGCTTATGTACATTGCAAATGATGCTAAAGCATACTCTGGAGAAGTGGCCAAGGGTGTGACCAGAAAACCTTTTCTGAAAAGATTAGTTGTGTGACTAATGAATCTAATTGACCGTCTCAGCAGGAGCCAAGAATAGAGAAGAATTATAGATGTAGGATCTGTGAAGAACCCTGTTGTCTACTGACAAGGATTCCCTTGACATACATGGAAGGACCACAGGCTTCTTAGGATGTTATACCAGCAGAAACACTACCATCTTGGACTGAAAGGGACAGAGACTTGATGAAATGAAAGGATGTTGGACTCCTGAAATTCTATAAGCAGAAAATGGACTAATAGAGTTATTCAGCTGCAAAGACATGCTAATCTTCAAGAAAAAGGGAAAATGACTCCAAAGGCAGAGACATGGATGCAAAGGTAGAGACCAAAGAGGGTGGGACCACCCCTAAGAGCAAGAAGGCAGAGCACCAAGCCTCAGAGAACTATTCCCAGGCCTTAAAACCAAGTGAAATTTGCCCTTCTGGATTTGGAATCAGTGAGCCCTTTATTCCTTCCAATTTCTCCCTGTGGGAAAGGGAATGTCTATCCCATGCTTGTCCCATCATTGTATTTTAGAAGCCTTAAAACCAAGTGAAATTTGCCCTTCTGGATTTGGAATCAGTGAGCCCTTTATTCCTTCCAATTTCTCCCTGTGGGAAAGGGAATGTCTATCCCATGCTTGTCCCATCATTGTATTTTAGAAGAAGATAATTTGCTTTCTAGTTTCACACATCCACATATGGAGAAGAATTTTGCCCCAGAATGGATCACAGTCAGAGTCTCAACCATGACTAATTTAAATGATGAGATTTGGTACTTTCTGAGTTCATGATATTTGGATGAGATTTTGGATTTAGAGTTGATACTGAAATGGGTTATGACTTTAAGGGATGTTGCAATGGGATGAATGCATTTTGCACATGGAAGGGCTGTCAACTTTGGGGTGCAATGGGAGAACTACAGTGGGTTACTAAGTGTATCCCCCAAATTCATGTCTTCCTCGAACCTTAATAATGTGACCTTATTTGAAAATAGGATCTTTGAAGATGTAATTAAAATAAGAATCAAGATGAGACCATCCTGTTAGACCCTAAATCTAATGATAATGTCTTTATAAGAAACAAACAAGGATACACAGAGACACAGAGAGGAAGGCAAAGAGTATGAAATATCTAGAGATTAGAGTGATGTACTTATAACCCAAGAAATGCCAAAGACTGCCAGGTATCACAAGGAATTAGGGGAGAGGCATGGGACAGTTTCTCCCTCGGAGACTCTAGAAGGAACAAACTCTGGTGACACCTTGATTTGAGACTTCTAACTTTCACAAGTGTAAAATAACAAATTTCTGTTGTTTTAAGCCAAGAAGTTTGTGATTTGCTACAACAGCAGCCCTAAGAAAGTAACACACAGACCTAAACTGTTCATCATTATTATCAGAATTAAATTAAATTATAGGTATAACATATAACATAGGAAATAACACGTAATTGTTTGCATATTCTCTGTTAATTAAAAATGTATACATACCTCCCAACAAAGTAAAGGCCTACACAAGTTTGCTTCACTGGTGAATTCTTCCAAACGGGTTAAAAAAAAAAAAACCAAAAAAACAGTCTTCCAAAAAATTAAAGAGGAGGGAACACATCCTAACTCATTCTATAAGGCCTGCATTACCCTGACACCAAAGCCAACAAAAATAAAAGAAACTACAGACCAATATTCCTCAGGAATATTGATATAAAAATCCTCAGCAAAATACCAGCAAACTGAATTCAGCAGCATGTTAAAAGGGTTATACAAGGGGGCTGGCAAGGTAGATCAGTTGGTTAGAGCACAGGGCTGATAACATTAAAGTCAAGAGTTTGGCTCCCCATACTGGCCAGCCCCCCTGCCCCAAAAAAGGGGTTATATGAGGGTACTCCAAAAAGGTCATGGAAATTGGAATTAAAAAATAATACAAATTATTCCATAAACTTTTTAAAGTATCCCTATACACCTTGACCAAGTGGGATTTATTCCTAGAATACAAGGATGGTTCAACATACAAAAATAAATCAGAATAATATACCACATTAACAGAATAAAGGAAAAAACCCCACATGATCATCTCAATAGATGCAGAAAAAGCATTTGACAAAATTCAATACACTTTCAAGAAAAAAAACACTCAACAAATTAAGAATAAAATGAAACTTCCTCAACATGATAAGCAGTATGTGAAAAACCCACAGCTAACAGCATACTCAGTGGTAAAAAACTGAAAGCTTTCCCCCTAAGATCAGGAACAAAACAAAGATGCTCACTTTTGTGACTTCTATTCAATATAGTATTGGACATTCTAACCAAAGTAATTAGACAAGAAAAAATAATAATAAAAGGCATCAAAATTGGAAAGGAAGGAGTAAAATTACCTAAGTTCACAGATGGCATGATCAAACCCTAAACAACCACAAAACGACCGTTAAAACTAATAAACAAATTCAACAAATTTACAAGATACAATATTAACACACAAAAATAATTGTTTCTATACACCAACAATGAATAATCCAAAAAGGAAATTAAGAAAATTATTCCATTTATAATAGCCTCAAAAAGAATAAAATATTTAGGACTAACCTTAACCAAGGAGGTAAAAGAAGACTAGTACACTGAAAACTACAAAATATTGCTGAAAGAGATTTTAAAAATGTAAATAAAAAATATCCCATGTTCATGAAATAGAAGATTTAATATTCTTAAGGTGCCAATACAAGGGGTTTTCAAAAGTTCACGTAAGGATTCATATTATCTTTTAAATCCATTTTTCTACAAACTTTTTGAAGTACCCTTACACTACCCAAGTGATTGACCAATTCAATGCAATTCCTATCAAAATCCCAAAGAAATTTCTTGCAGAAATAGAAAAATGCATACTAAAATTCACAAGGAATGTCAAGGGACCCCTAATGGTCAAAACAATCTTTAAAAAGAAAAACAAAGTTGGAGGATTTACATTCCCTAATTTCAAAACTTAATAAAAAGTTACAATAATCAAAACAATGTAGAACTGGCATGATGACAGATCTATAGACCAACAGAATAAAGACCCCAGAAATAAACCTTCAGATAAACTTTCAAATGATTTTCAACAAGGGTGCCAAGACCACTCAATGGGAAAAGGATAATCTTTTCAATAAGTGGTGCTGAGAAAACTAGATATCAACATGCAAAAGAATGAAGTTGTACCATAATCTTATACTGTATATAAAAATTAGCCCAAAATAGATTGAAATCTAAATGTAAGAGCTATAACTATAAAACTCATCAGAAAAAAACATTAAAAGCTCACAATAATTGGATTTGAAAAAGATTTCTTAGATAAGTCAGCCAACAAAAGAAAAAACTAGATAAATTAGACTTCATAAAAACATCAAAATTAAAGACTTTTTTTTTTGGCGGCTGGCCAGTTAGCTCAGTTGGTTAGAGCATGGTGCTGATAACATCAAGGTCCTGGGTTCAATCCCTGTAGTGGCCAGCCACCAAAAACCAAAAACATAAACAAAACAACAACAAAAAATTTAAAAACTTTTGAGCATTAGAGGATATCAAGAGAGTGAAAAGGCAACCCTCACAATCTGAGGGTATCATATATCTGACAAGGAATTAATGTCCAGAATGTAGAGAAAACTCCTAAAACTCAACAACAACAACAACAAAATTCAGAAATGGATAAAGGACTTGAAATGAATTTCTCCAAAGAAGATATACAGATGATCAATAAACATATAAAATGATGTTCAACATCACTCGCTACTCACTAGGGAAATGCAAATGAGAACCACAATGAGATATCAATCATTAGGGTGGCAATTATCAAAAAAACAGAAAATAGCAAATGATGGTGAGGATGTGGATAAATTGAAACCTTGTGCACTGCTGGTGGGAATGCAAAATGGTGCTGTCACTGTACAAAACAGTTTGGTGATACCTTAAGAAGGTAAACACAGAATTACTATATGATTCAGCAAGTTCACTGTTAGGTATATACCCAAAAGGATTAAAAGCAGAGACTCAAACAGACACCTGTATACCTATGTTCCTTGCATAATTATTCACAATAGGCAAAAGGTTTAAAAAACCCAAGTGTCTATCTGGAAGACAGAGCATATGAAATCATAGTGACAGAACAGAGTAGAGAGATCAACAGTCTGGCACATGAGCTGGCAAACCTTGATTCATAGGGCAAATCTTCTGGCCCTCCACATGCTTTTCTATGGCCTGCAAAGTAAGACGGTTTTATGCTTTTAAAGGGCTGAAAGAAAAAGAAAGAGAATATTTTGTGACATGTGGAAAATATATGAAATTCAGATTTCACTGTCCATAAATAAAGTGTTATTAAAACACAGCCATGCTCATTTATTAATGTCATCTATGGCTGCTTTCCCATGGCAGAGTTGAGTATTTGCAAGAGACCCTATTGCCTGCAAAACCTAAAATATTTACCATTTGTTCCCAGAAAATGTATGCCCACCCCTGGCCAAGCACAAACACATGAGAATGTTTCAGGGAAGATGGGACTTTTCTTCATGTGGCTCCAAAGCAGTTCTGAGCTAAATCAGCAGTTACAGAGGATAAACTTCTAAAAAAAAAAGATATAATCTGCCTGAAAGGAATTTGGTCTCCAAAGTATGGAGGTTGGAAACATAGGAGAAGGTCCTCCTTATTGCATTATTACAAAAGGACTCAGCCTGTCAGTCTTTTTTCCATTTAGGGTAAAGATTTGTTGGAGAAACAAAGGAAGAGAAAACCCATTCCCATTACCTATATGACTCACCTGGTTCTTCATTTATCAACATGCACAAACCACCAAGGATCACCAATACTTAAGAAAACCACAAGCATAAAATAAGGCCTACAATGAAAACAACCAACCAGAATAAGAAACTCTGGAGAAATCAGAGGTAATTTAGGGAGGGGAAATAAAGAAAAAGAATTCTATTTAACATCTTCAGAGATATTGGAAAGATACTACAATTATAAAACAAGAGGCATGTTTTAGTCCGTTTTGTGTTGCTATAACAGAATACCTGAGACTGGGTAATTTATAAAGAAGAGAGGTTTATTTGGCTTACAATTCTGGGACAGCTGCATCTGGCATGGGCCTCAGACTGCTTCTACTCATGGCGGAAGGTGGGTACAAGCAGATCACATGGCGGGAGGAAGTAAGAGAGAGAGAGAAGGTGCCAGGATCTTTTTAAGCAATGAGCTCTCACGGGAACTAATAGAGCGAGAACTCACTCATTAATCCCCCCTCCCCCAGGGAGAGCATTAATCCATTCATGAGGGATCTGCCCCCATGACTCAATCCGTTTCCAATACTGCCACATTGGAGATCAAATTTCCACATGAGTTTTGGAGGGGACAACATATCCAAACTCCATCAAGGCAAATGAAAGAGCAGAATTAAAATAATAATAGTTTAAAGAAATTTAAAATAGAAGCCTGTCTGCCACCACCTCCCCCATACACAAAAAATAGAAAGTTGGAAGCAAAGTTGAAGAAATACAGAGGAATAACCCAAAGAGGTAATAATCTCCCTAAAAATGTTGCAGAAAAAGAGACTCCTCTCTTCCTTCCAAAAACCTACTCCCTCTCCCCCCCTGTTCCCCCACCCACCCAACCAAGGGAGAAGAAACAACCAAAAAGACCCAGGGAATACAGAGCAGAAGAAATAATACACAGATCCCTAGACACATCTTTGATTTAGAGCAGAAGTCATCAAACTAGGACCCATGAGCCAAATGCAGCAGACTCTCTGTCTTAGTAAATATGGTTTTACTGGAACAGTCATGCTCATTCATTTACATGTTGTCTGTGGCTGCTGTTGTAGCACAAAAGAGTTGAGTAGTTGCAAGAGACCATATGGACTGCGAAGCCTAAAATATTTGCTATTTGATCTTTTACAAAAAAGTTTGCCAAACCTTGATCTAGAGCTGTGAGGTTTAACATAGTAGCAACTAGCCACATGGAGCTATTTACAGTTAAATAATTAAAATTAAACAAGATTAAAAATTGGCTGGCTGGTTAGCTCAGTTGGTTAGAGTACAGCCTTGTAACACCAAGGACAAGAGGTTCACATCCCCATATGGATGGATGGATGGATGGATGGATGGATGGATGGAAGGAAGGAAGGAAGGAAGGAAGGAAGGAAGGAAGGAAGGGAGGGAGGGAGGGAGGGAGGGAGGGAGGGAGGGAGGGAAAGAAGGAACTGAAAATTCAATTCCTCGGTATATCAGTCACATTTCAAGTGCTCAATAGCCATATATGTTTAATGGCTATTATACTGAACAGTATAGATACAGAACATTTCCATCAACACAGGTAGTTCTACTACGCAGAGCTCATCTGGAAATTACCATAATTGATTGCTGGAACTGCATCTAATTATTCCTTTAAATGGTGCTAGTGAAAAATAAAACATACCTAAGAGAAGCAGGAAGAAGAAATAAATTCAGAAAAAGAAATTAGCAACATTGGAAATGAAAATAATTAATGCATAAGTCTGAGACCTCATTCTATGATAATACTAAAATAGATTTTTAAAAAAAAATCTTTCAAAGTTAATCAGAGAGAAAAAACATGAATTGAGAGAAAATTCAAAGATACAGCATTATAAATTAGAAACAAGATGTCATCAAGAAGTCAATGTAGAGAATGCAATTAATACCATCAAATTTGAAAATGATAATAAAAAAAGTGTTTCCTAAGAAAACAATTCAAAGAGAGGTAAAATATATAGAACAAGAGCCATGCACATTTTGTTTAAATTGTATAATAGATGGCTCTAATTTGGTTCAGAGTTAACGATAAAAACATTTGATAGGATTTTCATCCTGCAAGAGATCAATCATAAACATACCTCATATCCAGAGTCTTAAACTGGGAAACAGCAGTTAAAACAATATATTTTAACAGTACCCCTTGGTCTAAAAATTATATATTTCTTCAGAGGGGAGCTTCGCTAGCCTGTGAGATTCTTCCTGCAAAATCAGTAGATGTGATGTTAAAAATATGGAATGGTTTTAAATGTTTGGCCTATTCCTGGGCTGTCATAATTATTCAAACTGAAGGGGAAATGATCACATCTCAGCAGAAATGTCCACAATAATCAGAACATCACACATAGTTAGATTAGCACAGTAACTTCATGCCATGAGACTTGAGTTGACACGTGAAAGGAGTAGCAGTCAGCTGTTTAATTTCTCACCTGGTCTACATGCAAATATGAAGAACAGTCCCAGACTGAGAGAGATACAAATGCTGGACCATTCTAGTTCTGGAATTTCTTTTTCTTTTATCACTAAAAATTTTTAGTGTTTTACTGTTTACCACTAAAAATGTCTTGTTTACCTTTCTTATTTCTCATAGATACATTTACTTAACAAATCTCCTTGAACCAAAGCATGTTTATTGCTTGACACATTTACCTATTACACCGGACATTCCAAGGTATAGAATACAATGGTTTTTTTAAATCCTTAGTTTTCTGCTTATATTTAAAAATCCACTAAAATTAGGATAAATATAAGTACTAATTTGCCCTGGACAGTCCTGACTTACCCCTACTTTTTTGACATGCAATATAATTCAGTACTTCTGCACTTTCAAAAGTATCCTAAATAATCCATGGATCAAAGGGAAAATCAAAGCAAACATTAGAAAATATTTTTAAATAAATGATGGAAACATAAAATGCTAAGAATGCTTAGAGAAAATTACATCCTTAACTATATAGTCTATTAGGAAAGAAGAAAGGCAAAAAACTCAATAAATTATGCTTTTATTATAAGAAGTGGGAAAACCTAAAACCTCAGCAAATCAAAACCAAGAAATGCAGAAGACAGGAAATAATAAAGGTGAAAGCAGTGATCGATGAAATAGAAAGTAAGCAAAAGCAGAAAAATCAACAAAGCCAAAAGTTGGGTTTATTTTTTTTTTAAAGTGTTGATAAAAATAGAAAATACCTAGCAAAAGAAACAATGGGGAAAAAAAGAAATACATATTACCAATTAAAAAAAAAAGAAAGAAATCACTACAGTCACTGAAAAGATAGTAAAAGATAGTAAGAGCTGCTTCTAATATGGCAAAGTAAGCTCATAACAGATCAACCATTCCATATATAAAAACTCTGAACAAAATACAAAAAAAATTACATGAAGCCTCTACAGATTTAACAGAAGCAGACAGATTTTGTTGGGGAGACAAACTGTAAAAAGAAATTGCCAAGGGTCAGTTTTCTATTTTCACTGATGTCATTTGAGGGCAGCATGAAGAGAAAACTGGTAGGTCAGAACATATTTGGAGTAAAATAAAAAGATAACTAAGAAAATAAAAAGGCAAGCCACAGTCTGAAAGAAGATATTTGTAATGCATTTACTTAAAAATAGACTCATCCAAAATATAAAAAGAACTCCTACAAATCCATGGGGAAAGACAGACAATCCAAATTTTTAAAATTAGCAAAAGCATGGACAAACCCTTCACAAAAGAGGTTATCCAAATAGCCAATAAACACATGAACAGGTGGAAATCCAAATAATAGTCCAAATCCAAATAACAATGCTATTACCACCACCTTCTCAGAATAGCAAAAATGAAAAGAGAAAAAATATTAAATGTTGATAACAATGCAAACCAACTAAAATTCTCAAACAGTGCTGTTAAGAATATAAATTGGTAAAATCATATTGGAAGAGCGGTAACAAATGGGAAACTATCCAAATCCCTTTCAACAGTAGAATGGATAATGAATTATGTTTATACAATACTATACAACAACAAGAATAAATCATCTACACCTATAAACATTAACAAGGATCATTTCATAAACATAACATTGAGTGAAAGAAGTCACACACAAGAGTACATACGGTATAGCTTCATTCACATAAAGTAGAAAAACAGGTCAAACAGATCTGTGATGCTAGAAGTCAGGACTACAGTTTCCTTTTGTGAGTATAGTGACAAGAAGGAAGCAAAAAGGGATTACCTGAGGTCCAGGAACTCACTCTGTACAGGCATGACCTTGGCATTTATTCCTTCAATCATGCTGCCAGAATACCAGCAGGCCTAGTAGTAAACCTCCACAATACCTCTGTTATACATTTTATCTGCATAGACACAATAGTAATATGGACTCTAGGGCTAGAGAAGCCACTGAGAAACCAACCTAAGGGGTGTCCATTTGTGTCATAGTGTGCTAGTTGCTTATCACCTCCATTGTATGTTTTCCAGTGTACCTTAAATTGGTTGCCTGCAATTGAAGGTTGCTTGCCTTAAAATGTAAGAAGATTTCTGGGAATACTAACTGGTTGGAATCCTTGTGGAAAGGGTCCCACTATGTACTATGTGGCCACAAGGGTGATATACATATTGCTTATGGGGCCCTCAGACTGAGATTTTTCTAACAGCTGATTTAACTTTGATAGCATGGTGAAATGGCTTTACTGAGATGTGTAGGTTAAAGTGAAATTTGAAGGATAAGTAGAAGTTCACTAGAGGCCATTTGGAAGAAGGGAATATGGTGAGTACAGGAGACTGAATGAATGCTGGAATCCAAGAGTAAACGAATTTATAGAGCAAGGTGGCTAGAGAGGTAGGTAGAGGGAACTACGTTCAGATCCTTAAAAAGTTTTGTTTTTATATTATACGATCAGACTTCTATTTTGAAAAGATCAGGATGGCTCTTGAATCTGAGGAGTGGACTGCAAGAGAACCAAAGATGAGGGTTAAACACCCCAGAATGGATAAGAGAGCTATTAAAAAGTAAACTCCATAAGTTTTAGTAACGGACTGGATATGGCAGAATAAGGCATGAGAGCGGCATTGAGTGTAGGCTACGATTCAACAATTGGTCCTATGATTTACTGAGATACGAAACACCAAAGGGGGTTTAGTCTGGAGCATTATGAGTTTGAGGTTCCACTTACACATTCAAGAGACAGGTAAAGTATCTGGATTCATGATTCTAAAAGTATGAGAAGTGATGTGGACTGCAAATATTTCAGTCATTGGTATATAAATGGTAATTAAAATGGTGAGGGGTGGATGAAAATAAGAATGTGGAATGAAAAGAGAAAATGATCATAAGGGACTCCAAGATTTAATAGCAGGAAGAAGGCAAAAAGTCTTATTTTCATTTACACCCTTTAGCCATTGAATAGTCCCTCCTCCTTTCAAATACTCCCTCTCCTGTGCTCTGGATTCCATTCCTTCTACCTCATTCAGGTCCTTTTCTTTACCAATTCGTCTCCTTAACCACTTGGCCACTTAGTCCCATCTTTTATCAATTCTCTAGAATCTCATTCCAGTACCTTTATTCTCTCTCTCTCTCTCTCTCTCTCTCACATACATACACTCACACACGCACCCCAGCAGCATAACCCCTCCTTTAAAGCTTTGTCATCTCCCTCTGCCCCCCTTCTCAGCAAAGCTTTCTAAAATGTAAAATAGTCTACTTTTATGGACTGTTAAACTTCACTTGCCATTCACTTCTAAATACAATTATGTGACTTTTAAATTTACTAGTCCAGAAAATTTGCCCTTAACAAAGTCACAAATAAACCATTATTATTAAATCAAATGAACATTTTCCAATCCTTATTTTATTTTCCATTCCTCTGCCCAGCTTTTAAATTTTGATGTTTCCCAAAGTTTATTTGCAGTTCTTTTTCCTTCTCATTCCAAAGTATGTAATTCCTCGGTGAGTTCATCCATTCCCTTGGGATAAACTGCCACCATGTGCTTAAAGATTTCAAATCTATACCTTTTACCTAGAGATCTTCTCACACATAGCCTACTGTGTACTGGACATCTCCACTGGGATGTTCCAGGGGTACCTCAAATTAAACATATTCAAAACAGATTTAAAAAAAACCCTCAATTTATGATCTCCCATCCCTCAAAACCACCAACAACATCACAACTGCAGAATTCTGCTATTCTTCCTTTATTCTGTATCCTTCAGTCATCCACAAAGCTGCTTCAGACAGAAACTTGTTAGTCACCTTTGACTCCTCCCTTCTACCTTCCTTGGTCACGTTAATTCTACCCCATATGGTAATCTCTTTCTTAATTCATCCTGTGCTCTTTAACTCAATTATACTTTCAGCCACTCCACTATCTTTTAGCATACGTTTAGCCATTCTATATTGATCAAAAATCATCATTATGTCATTCTTTTACTTAAAAGTTTTCAATGAGTCTCATTTCCCATTATCCTTGAGGAAAAAAATTCCACAACCTTAAAAAAATAAATCAGACCTGTGCCTAACTTTTCCAGTCTTCTCTTCTCTTAGCACTCTATAAATCTTGAGAACTCCTTGCACAGAAGCATGAATCAGATTTTTTGAAAGAGTAGTCCTTCCATTCTCAGTATGGCATCTATTCTCTTTAATGCACATCCTCTACACATTTCTTCAAAACTCGGACTCAGCTTCCTCCTCAAGGGAAGCTTTCCAAGGTTCCTCTCTCTCAGTCTGAGTTAGGTAGCCCTCATTTGTTCTCTATAGCACCTATAGTACCTCCGATTAGCATATTTGCCCACCCGTCTCCCCCAACTGTGAACTCAAGGAGGGCAAAGACTAAGTATTTTTTCTACTGTAACCGAAGCTCTTAGCACACTCCCTGGGATTTAGTATGTACTCAATAAATAATTATTTAATTAATTAATGGCACACCTAAAAATATATCCTTTTAACTCTTCCATTCCACAAACACTTTATTTGTTCCACTTCATTTGTTTTTATGTGTTTTATACTCAACTCTACTACATGCTGGCAAATTCAAGTATTTGGAAGCAAAGGTTTTGTCTTTGTAAAAAAGAAAAAAGTGAGACAGATTAATTTAATTTATTCTATGATTGTTATAATTTAATTTATTCTATGATTATGTTATGCCCGGGATATATCCTAATTTTATGAATGCCTTCATGTATGTATATATATCATGCTCCCCAAATTATAATCCGAGCTGGAAAAAAATTATTCATTTCTAATAATGAGGCAAACAAAGCATCACTATACCATCACCTTAAGAAAACTAAAGCATTCAGTAAATACAGTAGGAAACAAGAGATTATGTAGTAAAGAAGCCTACAAAAAATTATCTATAGTATTTCAAAGTTTACAGAGCTTCAAAAATATTCAGAAAGTTTCTACTTGATATTGGACGGCTTTTTCACTTTTTGTTTTGATCTCCCCAGTGCTTATTTACTACAGGACAAAATTAACACGTACTATTTCATGTGTTCATTTTAAGTGCTATTTTGTTCTCTCTGTGTTAATCTTATCTCTCCCAGATGAAACCATTTTTATTACTACAGGTCTAAAATGACAAGATTAGGTCTAAACTCACAGTAATCACTCAACAGCTATTTACTGAGTGATTTAGATTAAAGGTTTGTACTGGCAAAAGATTCTAAATGAAAGCAATCTTGACCAAAACTTTGTTGATATATTGTTAAATAACAAGGTCATTTTTGTTTGTTGTTTTTTTCTGGATGTATTTAAAAAGTATTACAGA
Organism: Cynocephalus volans; assembly: GCF_027409185.1. NCBI lineage: Eukaryota > Metazoa > Chordata > Mammalia > Dermoptera > Cynocephalidae > Cynocephalus > Cynocephalus volans. The sequence goes on from NC_084463.1 coordinate 130,459,163, forward strand.
CTACTGTCAATGCCAATAATAACTTAGTAGTGTAGGCAGGATTTGGGAGTCCTCTTTAGTTTAGACATTCGTCAATCATGAATGCCTTTAAAAATCACTTACTCACCCACCCCCCACCACAGTTTTGAGAAAAATTTTAAATCCAAAAACACAGCTCTACATGTTTTTTCTGCACATAAAATTCATACAATAGGAAAGCTCAAGATTCAGAGTTCACAAATCACTAGAAAAATAAAGTACGTACATATCTAATTCTTCTTAGTTTTTTGGGGGAAAGAAACCTAAAGTATTTTCTCTTATTTGCAGCTGCTTTAACAGCAAACGATAATTAAATGTGTGAACAAGGTTGTCAGAGTAACACTTGTCATTCACACTGCTTATGGTAAGGCGTTTCAAAACTTCCAGAAGCACTAATTAAAATTAATAAAAGCTTCTCATGGGGACTTGTCAGAGAGGTACGCTTTGTAAGACAGAGGAAAACCAAGTCGCTTCAAAGTTAGAGTTTTCACTCTAAGGTCTAAATCTAATCCACCTACCCCTACGCACTAACGAAGCTCCAAGCAACTCATTCAGGTAAAGGTTCCAATCCTTTCGATATAACACAGCCATGCAGAAAAAGACCTCATGGGTAAGGTGGAGTGAATTCTCTCTCAGAAACCAGAAGAGAAAGAGACAGGGAGAAAGAAGTACTCCTCTTTACAGTCGAGCAGGAAGAGATGCCAGCTCCCTGAGGGATTATCGCCTCACCAACCTTTTCTTTAACTCAGCGTGAATGATGGCACTGAAAACGAGAATGTCTAATGATATTACCCACCTCTAGCCCCAAAGAACTCCTGAAGACCCTCACTCAGGAGAGGTAGGCCTTTTTCACTTGGGCCCCAAGGCAGTCCGCCGTCCTTACGTAGAGAGCACTTTTTAGCAATACGCCTTGCGATTGGTTGATTCGGGAGGGAAGCTTCAGTCCTATTGGTTATGAGATCGTGATAGTGGCAAGGAGGCGGGAGTTTGGGACTGGCTCTGACAGGCCGGGTGCTTGAGTTCCCAGAGTTCCTATTGGGTCAACACGAAGGCTGCAAGATGGCGGCAGTGGCAACCGGTGGCACGGGCGCCGAGAGTAGTGGGTCTATGGCGGCTGCCGCCAGCAAGAGCAACGTGACCAGTTTCCAGAGGAGGGGTACTAGAGCCAGCGGTACCGACAGCGGCGGCCCTCGACTGGTGTCCATTGCGGGCACGCGACCGTCTGTGCGGAATGGACAGCTACTAGTATCAACCGGGCTCCCAGCCCTGGACCAGCTCTTAGGTCGGTTCAGAATGGAGATCTGGGCTCCACCGAGGGAAAACTTAGGGAGGGAACCTGTCGGGGGAGCCACCTTGATCTCACATCTCTCTCTGACCACTCAGCCTTCGGACGTGGAGAGGATATCCTGGTCTGATAGAGATGGAAGGGAGGAAGGTTTGCATGGAGACTTCTAAGTGCTGTTTACTAAATCTGTTGTAGTGTTCCCACTCTCTCTTCTCGTTCTCTGCCCACCAGCCCCTGTCCAGATTACGACGAGATCACTACATGCTTTTACCCTGAAATGCTTCTTAGTCAACGGGAAGCATTCATGTATGGAGACGGTTTGGCTTTCATCTAAAATCCCCTCCTGGTCAATGAGTCACCCTTCTGCCAACCCCAGGTAGCTCACGGTTTGGACTAACCTACAAGTTTTTATTAGAAAAACTTCATTAGAAAGTGCTGGGGGGAAAAGTAGTTTTCCCTTTTTCACCGCCAGGCTGCTTATCTCCTGGTTCTAAATTTTAAAACAAATCATATTGGCTTTAAGAGTGTGGATGTTAAAGGATTATGTTGACTCAAAGTAGTTAAAGCTTGTCGCTGATATTTAGGTAGTCATACCTATGTCTGCGTTAAATACAAGTATGTGTATATATTTTTGTTAATTTTTTTTTTCTATATACATTTTGCTTCCCGGAAAATTGCTGCTACATTCCAAACGACACGTTTAAATTTGCCACATTTAAAAAAAAAAAAAAAAAGTCCAGTTGTTAGGCTTTGCTTTATAATATCTGGAACTTCTGAAGAATATGCTTGAAACTGTTATGTTGAAAAGATTGACGAGATTAGATTGGTAAAATCTGCTGTTAATCAAGCTTGTAGATTAGTTCATTTCTATGTGAATGCTGTTTCATTAAAACTGGTCTGTGTTTACATTTCATAACTTTTTACATAGTGTATATCTGTTAAATCTTGTACAATTTCATAAAATTTCACACTGCCCTTTGCTTGTTCTTATACTTCACTTGACATTTTCTCTAATTTTTTCCCCCAAGGTAGCCTTTTCAAATAGGTTTAGTGCAGTGAAAAGTAACAAGACAAGCAACCTATGGGAAAGGGTATGGCTTCTTGATTTCTTGTCTCAAATCTATTGTCCTATTGAGATGGAAGGTACTATAAACAGAAATTTTTCAAAATATCTAGTTAGCAAATATTTCACCATTTTTCTCTTGTGAGCCTCGCTTGGTATCCTCCTATTTCTTTTAACTTAAAGCTTGGAAGTTATTCCTAGTTCTTACATTCAATGTTTTTTAATTCAATGGGAATATGTAACTTCATTCACTTCATACTAAAATTCTCCAAACAAAAAGGTCACATTTCTGGATGTCTTCAGATGCTCAATAGAATAACAACATATGTCTAGCCAGGGCACTTAGTTCTTGATCGAAAGAAGAATAATGTACAGGAAGAAAACCTAGACAAGCGATAATGAAACATGTAGGACGGAGTTATGTGAGTTTTAAAAAGAGACTCAGAAATTAAGTGACATGAACAGAGTCATAAAACTAGTGACCATGTGGGCTGACATGCTCCAAATGTAGTGCTCTCTGAACTATGCTACAGCCATCTCAATTTTTGAGAACTCTTTTCAGTGGATTTGGACCACTTATTGAACCCAAAATTAATGATTTAACTCTAGTCTCTTAAAGCATCCACCATAAAGAGAACCCAAAGCACCTTCCACATGTGTTTCTTCAGAGATATAAACTTGAATAGTCATTTTAAAATTTTCCAAATTTACTTGGGAGTGAGGGACTCTAGTAGCATTGACTGTAACAAGTTTATGCTAAAAATTAATGTTCATTAAGATGATTGAAACAGTATCAGTTGTTGAATATTTTGAAATATATTTTGCATGTATGCAGTTAATTCTCAAAGTGTACAGAAGTTTAAGAAGTTGTTATAATAGGAGTTACTACATTCATTTGGAATAATAAGTATGTCCAGAAGCATTTTGTTAACTTCTTAATGATATTTTTGTATTTTGATTTTCTGCTTTGTATGGTCCTGTGGACCAAACACTTTTCATTTGCTTTTCATTAAAACATCTGAATGTGAAAAATTTGGCTGCGAATGTGTATATACATAAGTATAAGCAGTGCAGAGGATATTGTTACTCTAAAATGTTATTTAACTCAGATCGTGACAAGCCTAATATGGCCTTATTGTGACAAAATGTAATGATAGTAGGATGTTATTATATCAGAATGATGAGGCTATACTATGACATTGTGATTATTGCCTGAATACTCATATATTATGTGGTTACTGTGTAACAAGTAAATGTTCTATTATAACTACCATGTAGTGCAGTAACATTTTACTACAGCCCCCTTGACATCATTATAATTCTAAGCATAAATGCAAAATATATTTGAAAGGCATCATACAGGCTAATTGAATGTTAGTCATTTGATGATATGCTGATATTTCTACTGCTTACTCCAAAGTGTTTTATAAATTAGAAAGTTCCCACTATCTGTATCTTTTAAACATGATCTTATTATGTTAAATATTTTTGTTCTGACAACTTAGTTCTATTGTTAGATTTTGATACACGTTTCCTAAGTTGGCTATATTTAAATTTTTCAAGTTCCTAGATTTCCTAACCCAGATTCTCAATTCTGCTCTTCCAGGACACTTATGCTGTTATTTGAGGACACTATATGTAAATAACATGCTTATATTTTAGAAAAGGAAGGGGACTTGGTTAGATAGATATTCCATTTCTCTTCTTCCAGGAATTTCCAAAGAAAGATAATAGCAGGTAAAGGTTCTGGCAGAATTTTCCCCCCCAGGACATAAGGTACAGATCACTGTAGGACTGTATGTTTAACTTGGAAGAATTATCCCCTAGCCTCACCCTCCAAAAAAATACTTGAAGGAAAGCTGACTTCACAGGTTTGACTAGCTTAACCACTGTTCTGTTCAGAAATTATTAAATTTTGACAGTGAAGGGAATGGCAGATAGGGATTTGGGATAAGTAGTAGTCCAGGAAGAGTACTCTGGAAGAAGCTTGATGGTAGCTGCCATTTCCAACACGTAAGTCGAAAAGTAAATACTGGTGGGCTTATTATTTCCTTTGCTGTACTATATCTTAATCTGTAGTATGGGATAATGTACGTTGAGTTTGGACTATATATTTAACATAACCCTGGTTATGTTATTTTAACAACTGATAGAGATAGCTGTATGTTTAAGAAAAGTGTAGCTTATTCCTTTGTATTGCTATGTAAAATTGTTTCATGTGATTTAATCTACAGAACCATTATCACTGTTCGTAGTTCTATTTTGATTCCCATGCTTGGCCAGCCAATAGTTGTGTCATAATCAAGAGTTGTCAGGATGGTTCCATAACTCTTAAAGAAGGAAGAAAAAGTAGACTAGTGATATGGCGTTAATTACGTAGTTAAGAATGTTGGTATGAACCAAGGAAAATATGAACTTGTTTCTTACATTGCATTTTCCTTAAAATTCCTTTCTATAATTTTAAGCAAAATTGTTCCTTTATACAGAGCTCTGGAAAGGACTGGTATAAAACACTGTTATCTTTCCTGACTTTTATTTCTTTTCTCTTGTATTTTCTCTTAACATTGAAAAAGGGAGATGCCCTTGAAAACTAAGGTATCACTTCTGGATCCTCATATACTAGTAAATTAATTTGACCTCATTTACCCAAAATGTATAGCTTAGTTAGATATTATTTTGGGGGGAGTTTGTGGGTATTGAATTTTCTCCCTTTAAAATAGTACAGGGCTGGTTGGTTAGCTCACTTAGAGCCTGGTGCTGATAACACCAAGGTCAAGGGTGCAGATTCCCATACCAGCCAGTCACCAAAAAAATAAAATAATACTGATACCATTGTCTTAACTGCTACCCACATGAATTAAAACAACAACAAAAACCCTTTCCTTCACATTTTAGAAATCATAAGATAGGAAGATCTTGACAATTACAACATCTTAAATTTTATGGGGTTTTTTTTTTCTGGATTTAAGGTAAAATGATAGGTGTCTTATTTTTAAAAGACATAAAATCTTGATAAAATTAGTACTTTAAAATATCAAACTTTTGAAGTATCTTCAACCTTTCAAACTCATGTATTCTTGTGTCTAGATAAAATATTCATTTGTATTTTTAGTAAGCTGGAAATAAACAACAATACTTTTTTAAAACGTCTAGAAGTAAAACCAAGAGTTAGTTTATTTGCTTAGTGACTTAGAAAGTGTGTTGATGATTTTTCTAAGTTAGGGTGAAAGGGAAGAGGAGGTGATAAGACCATTTTACTCCTTTTTTTGCTTTCATCACAAATAATATGATTGCCTCCTTGCCCCACTATTTATCTGTGAAACATTTTAGTGGACTATTGGGAAAAGATATTTCTATTTGAATTAGAAACTTAGTGGGAAGTATGTATTGCTTTTGAAATTAGATAAAATTACTAATGGATTACTAGATTTGCAAGTGTATATTAAAAGCTAGCTTTCAAGAAATGTATCAGGATAATCCTGTGGTGGTTGGTTGGCTTAGCTTTTTATTTTTGGTGGGAGCATGACTACAAACTTATTTGAGCTTTAGTTTAAAGTAAAGTTAAAACCTTAATATATCAAGTGAGGTATATCAAAATACCTCATGCAAAAGCATTTTGCAGAAATGTTGTAAAGTCTTGTCTTCCTAAAAACAAGTTTGGTAGAGGAGCTTTGCTGCTATATGTGTGTGCATATATGTGTATGTCAAATCATTTCACTTCAGATACATGGAACAAAAGCCCGTTAAAAAACTTCAAATTAGTAATAAGTTTAAATTAATTAATAAGGTAAGTTACATCTTATTTCCCATGACCAACCTTCAAAAGGACCAACCTTTACTAGAGACAATCTTAATGTGAATCTAGTGAATTTATGTGATAGAGCTCATTAGGAAAAAAAAGAAAACTTTGCCTTTTTGTAGAAGTCCTGATAAAATACTAATTTGGCTGGTAAAACTTATTTAATAGGTCCCTATTTTATGTATTTAAATGATGTTCAGATTTTCCAAAACTTAGAATTTTAATGCATATGAGATTTTAAAAATTTGGCTGGTGTTTCTTGAATTGACAGGAACAGAGAGTTGTTTGTATCATTTGTACAGAAAACTATCTTAGCTTAGTCTGGTTTGTGTAATGCTTTGTGTAAATACTCCATCAATGGTAAATAAGTCTTACTATTACTGTTACAGTGATCACTATCAAATAACAATAAACTTTTAGTGCTTTATTGTAATCAGAAAATAATCAGGCTGTCAGTTTGCTCAGTTGGTTGGAGCTTGATGTTGTAACACTAAGGGCAAGGGTTCAGATCCTGTACTGGCCAGCAGCCAAAAAAAGAAAAAAAAGAAAAGAAAGAATTGCCGGAATGATAAGGGTAGCTCTTACTGACCTATCCAGGCCAAACACCTGTATTAGGTTTTGCTCCATTTAATTAGGAAACTTTCTTGATCTGTTCTCATTGTCCTTCTGTGAATGTTAAAATATCTTTACTTCTCTAACTATTCCAGTGGAGACCTTATATAAATTCCTAATTTTAGGGGACATAAATGCCCACAGTGTAAAGTAGGGGAGTTCAGATAAGAGACCCAAATCCTCCCTATAGGAAATACATCAAATTAAGAAAGACATCTAACTTTTTTATACAAGGGGTTTTCAAAAAGTTCATAGATTTGTATTACCTTTTAATTCTATTTTTCCATGAACTTTTTGAAGTACATTCGTAGTATCTGCTCTAGCCTAGACACTGCAATGTCTGTTGTGTGCTTATATTGTTTCATCTACTTAAATATACACAAAATGGCTACTGTTCTTTTTTGCAGGTAAGGGAAAGTGGGGACATAAGATATTGGAAAATGCGATATAAAATGTTCAAAATAGATTAAAAAGTTACTAGTGGTCCATATGTGGCACAAACTGTGGAATTAAACATTTAGTCTAATCTTGTTGCAAAGCAAACACTTTTGCTCTGATCCTTTATGATTGCTGTTATCATATACATTTCAGTATATGTTAATCTTTTTTGTCTGAATAATAATTGAAGTTATCCTATTTAGTCTGGTATGGTTTTAAATACTATAATGAAGAAACTTATCTATATGTGAAATTAAAATATACATTTAGTCCTATAATAAATCCACTAAAATAAAAATATGTGAATGTAGTAGTTTTTAAAATTATTTCTTTCTCTAACAATTTGAAGTGTTCTAAATATTATCATAAAATTGATTTCAAGTCTCACCATAAATCAGTTAGCATAAGCCACATGTTGCATTTTATTCTGGGTACATGTATGTTACCAGATTTCAAATTGGTTGAAGCATAACTGTTAATTTTTTAACAGTTATTTATTGTTATTTGCAAGGCAAAAACACTATCAAAGGAACTTTTTAAACCAATTTTTCCTACATGATGTCTGCCACTGCAAAATTTATTGGGGAAAAGTTCTTTATTGATGTTCAAAATGTTTCTTTCACAGTTTTGTGCACAAAAACAAAAACAAAGCAAAAAAACTAGTAACATTGTCCAGTTTTTCAGCAATTTTGAGTAGTTTGTTTTAATTAATTATACTTTAAATACACTTCTAGTCATTCTTTGATATGTACATTTTTTATTTTTAAGTGAATCTGTTAGTGTTTGAGACATTACTTATGAATAGTAATACTTTTACAAATGTGGTGAAGAACAAAGTGTCAGGAGTCTAATGTCTTGTCTTTTTGGTGTAGTTCTAGTTTCTTAAAACTTGATTTTAAGTTGATTTGTAGTGATTTACCTAATTAGTTATATTCATGATCACTTTACCCTAATTCAGATATTTAAAAGAACACTTTCTAATATTATTGAAAATGTGTTTTATGATTATGTCCTTTTTTTGAAATGGCAAAAATATTGTTAATTTTAAATTCTAAATCTATTTAGAGCATGTCCAGGCATTGTGTATATTGTTCATAGTAAAAAAGAATTAGCTTTAATTATCAGTTCTTTTTTCCAAGGCTTACTAAATTTGAGGATAAATATTAAAGAGGCATATCTACCATAATAACCTTTCTATGTTGTACTTCTGAGGTAGTTAAGTTACTGTGCACATTTAGGTCTTGGCTATTGAGTTAATGTATTAACAAGAACTAAATATAACATTGGAGTGCATAACCACAGTTATGTTGAATGCTGCATGGTTCTATCACAGGAGAAAGGAGGATAGTACAGTATATTATGAAAGTAATTGTAATGTGTCATGTGTAATTACATATAATATGTAATTATTTCATAATAGTACCTTGAGCAAAAGGTAATTAAAATGTTGTTCGCAACTGTAATTTTAAAGTTATTGAAGTACCTGTCCTTGATGGGCCTAACTTTTATGCTAAAGATAATACAAAAGATAGATTAATTTTCTTCTTGGTTTTGTTTCATTTCCAGGTGGAGGTTTAGCCGTTGGAACAGTTCTTCTTATTGGTTAGTATAAAATGCATGCTTTGCTTTTCTGATCACAGTTTTCTGTTGTGCATAATGATTTTATGGGTTTTCTCATTCTGATACTAAATATTTAAGTTGTTAATTCTCTATAGAACTTAAGGTAAATTAGAAATTATTTACCTGAAGTTCTAATTTAAATTCAAATGTTGATCTGAACTTGAAATAAATTAGGCAAATATATCTGAAAATGTAGCTGTTATGATTTTAAAATGTTTACAGGGCATTTTGTTTCATTTTTTAAAAAAGACTAAAATTAATGCCAATTGATTTTGGGGGGAGAATCTCAGTATTTAGAGTGGGATTATTACTGTGATTAATTTGAGAAATTGATTTACTAAGTCCACTGTATATATCGCAGATTTGATCATTACTGTCTTTTTATGGAAAGAAAAGTAACAAACTAATAAATCATATTTTTTGTTCATCTTTAAAGTGACAAGAGTTCTTCCTTAAATATATAACTCTACTTGCCTTATTTTGTGGTCTAGATCATAAAATCTTGGAATTGGAATAAGCCTTGACAGTTACATAATCAAACCACCCATATTAATGTTTAATCTCTATACCTGCAATGTATTTATTGTTCCTAGTTTTGACCTCTGATATAATACATGATGAATCTACCTACCTTTTTATATGACACCCTTAAAATATTTGAAAATAGCTATTTTATCACCTCAAATCTTCTCCAAAATAGACATTGTTTCTTAACCTGGTTTGTGTGTGTTAGAGTTTCAAACTCCTCACTCTGCAACTGTTCTCTTAATGCATGTTCTAGCCTGGCATTGTCTCTTCACCATGCCCAGAATTGAATACAATATTCCAAATTTAATATGACCAGTATACAGTATACCAGGACTATAAAATTTTGATAATGTAAACAATTATTAGTCCCAGGCATCAATAAAGGCTAGTTTATATCTATTGCCTCCTTCTAAGGTAGCAAAGAAATATAGGAGGTATTTTAGAAGAATTTACCACAGGAATGATTAAAATACAAAGTGATGGTGCTTAAAATTTGTCAAGTACAAAAGCATTAGTCTAATAAATGAAGCACTATCTGGAAAATTCAAAAGAGTTATAGAGAACATCTTATTCCCCATCTATGCCGGATAAGTGAAGAGCAATAATAATAGGAGTGAGAGCTGTCCTTTATTTGACTCTTACTGTGGGTCATGTATTGTGCTAAATGCTTTGTATATTTTTGTTTCCTTTAATATAACATCCTCATGAGGTGCTAAATATAATCCATATTATCCTCATTTTATACATGAGGAAATGAGGCTCAGAGATGTGAAGTTCCTTTCCCAGCGTGGCATTGTTAGAGAACCAGGATTTGAATTCTAGTGTGACTTCAAAGCTCATGTTTTTATAGCTCTACTATGTCGCTTTCTTAAATGTTTTCTTTAACAGCCACAAACAGTAAAATAGGAGTTGTACCCCTTTTTAAAATAGTAAAGTTTTAAATAGTAAAGTAAAGCCCATATTTGTGGGGATTTTTTTCTTTTAATGAATTTTCAAATTTCTAAACATCAAAGAGTTCTTATTTAATTAATTCACAATGGAACAGCTAGTTAGCTCACTTGGTTAGAGCTTGGTGCCTATCACACCAAGATCAAGGGTTCGGATCCCCATATGCCAGTCGCCAAAAAAATATGCACAATAAGGATAGAAGTTGCAGCACTGTAAAAATTTTTATTTCACATGATCGGGATTTCTCCATTCCAGTCAGAAAGTTTTATCTTTTAAATAGTAAAATGACATTTAGGGACTGCTAACAAGATCTCTAGGTGAATAGTATTTGTTAAAGATTGGTTTGTATAGTTGTAGCTTATTGCTATTAAAAAAGTAATACATTAATTTTCTTAAATTATGACATTTAATCACTTTGGCCCTGTGCTCACTCAACCAAACCACTAATTTTTGTGTAGCTCTTCACTGCAAAGGATTTGGAATTTCTCACCAGTCATTTATGTTGATCACTATGGTATTATCTTCTGGAAATTTACCTAGGGCTTAGTGGTCAAGTCTCTGGATAATAGGCAACTCTTAATAAAAATTAAGTAAAATATGTTTTAGATAATATTTGTATCATTCATCCATTTTTAAGATATTTAAGGACTTCTAAGACATTTATTCTTAACAGTACATCTAAGAGGGAAAAATAACATAGGATCAAGAAATTTTGAAAATGGTGATGTAAGTCACATTTATAAAAACTTATCTTTCGGTAAATAAAGAATGGTTGAAGGCTTTTATTGAAAAAAATAATTTACAGTTTTGGTTAAATAAATACTTAAAATACAAATTGGTATGTAAAGAAAATTAGGTTGCTCTTTCAGTTCCTCAGTCTCAGTCCCAAGAGATAATAGTGCTTTGGGTATCCCACCCAAATATTTATGTAAGTAATATATATGAGAGCATTCAGCATCTTGCTTTTTTCCACTTAATACATCTTAAAGACTGATCTTTGTGCATTCATGTAGGTATACCTCATTCTCATTAACAACTGCATAGGATTTCATTGTATGAATGTGCCATAATTTGTAGAAATAGTTCTCTACTGAAAACTTTGGGTTAATTCCATTTTTCTATTACTAACACTGCTCTTGTGCATAATCTTGTAAATAATCTTTTCATACATATATGAATATCTGTAAGATAAATTCCAAAATATAGACTTGATTGAGGCATGTTAAATTATGTTAGATATTAATAGATTGCTTTCTTAAGAGTAATATACTTCATGCACTTCAACCAAAAGTTATAAAAATAACTGTTTACCCTCATCTCACTGTTGATAACACTGTATATTTTCAAATGTTTTAATATTTACCAGTACAAATAGATTAGGTTAGCAGATTAGGAGTCTCATCTGATAGGTTCTTAACTTTTCTCCATTTCCATGTCATTGTGATTTGTACAGTGAATGAAAACTAACTTAAGAAAGGGAAGATTAGTTCCAAAATATAAACTAAATGTGGAGATTTAAGGTCAGTGGTTAGGAGCCTAGGGTATTACTGTATTGCTCATCACTGAAAGATTATTTTTTATCACAGAAGTAAGAGAAGATTAAAGCATTAAGGTTATTTGCACTAACAACTTTTCACTATAGATTGACGGCCTTTTAACCATTTTCTCATGAAATGGATTGTTCATTTACCAAGGCAATCGTATGTGTGAGTGTATAGCTATACCTAAGTGTGGGCTTACAGAGTAGTGTATTTACAGTTTCAGAAGCAATGCAATTATGGAAACTACAGTTAATGTGCATTGCCAGAAAAACTCAGAGTAAGTCTACTTTAGACTTTCTGAATATACATACCAAAATAAATAAATATGAATACATGAAAGGACATTCTATGAGGAATAAGTTGAAGAACTAAGGAACTTCTACATTTACTTTAAAAATAGAAGATAGTTCTCAATTAAAAAGATTTTTAAAAAAATAAAAGATAAAAGATAACTTTTCTTGAAACATCTTTAGTTTTTTAATACTAGAATAGGCTTTGAGATGTTTTATATTTAAATTATTCTGACAGTCTTATATGTGGGTAAATTGGGAACACCTTAAAGTATCAAAAGTGAAATGATGGCATAAATATTTAAAGTTTACACAGTCTCTTTTTAAGTAAAGGATCTTGATCTATTTGCAAAGATATTGAACATCAAACAGGTTTAATAGAAGTTGTCAGTAATTAAAATACAAGTTATGTGTCATTTATGAATACATTCTATTTAAAAATAATTTCTTAGTTATATAATTTTAGTTCTAAAAGTGGGAAATAAATGATATGCTGTTGGACAATTACAACGAGTTATGAATTTACTTTTGTGTTTTCTGTTTCTGTATAACAATATTAACACAAACTTAGCAGCTTAAAAACAGCACACATTTATTACCTTGTAATTTCTGTGGGTCAGGAGTCCAGGCACAGCTTAGCCAGGTCCTCCGCAAGCCTGCAATTAGTGTCAACCAGGGCTGGGTTCTCATCCGAAGGCTTGGCAGGGGAAAGACGTGCTTCCAAGCTTATATGGTTGTTGGTAGCATTTCATTTCCTTGCTAGGTGTCAGCCAGAGGCTGCCCTCTCAGGAGGGCGGATCACAAGATGGCTTCTTATTTCTTCAAAACCAGCAAGGGAGAATGTTTCTCAGCGAGATAGGTGTTATAATTTTATTTAACTGAAGTGGCATCCCATCAACTTTGCAATATTCTCTTGGTTAGAAGCAAGTCACAGGTCCTACTGCACTCAAGGAGAAGAGATTACCCAAAGGCATGAATACCAGGAGATTGGAATCATGGGGATCACCTTAGAATGTGTCTGCTGTACTTTTTATAATTTTAACTTGTTATAATTTCCTATAATACCAAGAACTAAGCACTCTTAAGATTTCTGTCATAGGATATTACAGTATTTTCTTGTCAATTGTCTTCAACCTTTTTTAATTTGCTGAGCCATATTTTTTTTCCACATCACACAATAAACTTTGAGCATTTTTCTTATTATGCAGGAGTTAGCAAACTACAGCCTTCTGGTTTGCCACCTGACTCTATAAATAGTTTTATTGGAACACAGCTATGCTTATTCATTTGCACATTGTCTGTAGCTGTGTTTGTGCTCAAGGGCAGAGTTGAGTAGTTTCAACAGAGACTATGTGGTCTACAAGCCTGAAATACTTTCTGACTCCATAAGAAAATACTTGCCAATCCATGTTTTGTATTATTATATTTTATATTCTTCTTAATTTATTTTATAGTAGCACAACTTTGTTGAAGGACTGAAACAGGACAACCTGGTATCAATGCAGTTCTTTAGTAAAACCACCTAACCTTTAGTACTGCAGCATTAAGCTTCTACAATGAGTTTGGCACTGTTAAGCAGTATAAATCTTGGTTTTTACCCTTTCTCAACTTAAACTGTATGTAAGTTGCACATGAAATAACTATGAACAGAATATATATATTACAGGGCCCAAGTCTGGATACCTACCCCAAACAAGAAACAAATAACTTCAAAAGCAAATGTCAGTGAAAATGGAAGTCAGCTTTTATTCAGGAATACCGGTGACCTGAGGAGAGATGTTAGGCTAACCCATCTCTCTGGTAAACCTGAAAGAGTATGGTCAGACCAAAACCATCTCAAAGACTCAGATTTACTGAGAGGTTGAGGGACTGGAACATGGAAACAAAAAGCAGGAGGGAAAGGGACATGAGCCACGGGGAGCTCAGTGCAAGGAGCCAGGTGCGAGGTCTTGCCAAGGCTCCATCTGGTTCCTGTTCCTATCCATGCTGTTATCTCAGGGTCCTGCTGGAGAAGTGGAATCAGCATAGTTTTACTGGTGTCTTCCTTGGTTTCTCAGGGTCTGGATAGCACATGTCTTGTGGCAAGTCTGCAGCTCCAGGCTAACTGGAAAACAACTTTACCTTTATGTAAATAATGTCCTCTTGCCCCATTAACCAAAGTTCAAAATACAAATAATCATGGGAAAAGAGAGATTCAGAAAAATGCATGCTAAGAAAAATTATGTCCTTTTAAAATCTTTTAGAGCCCATGCAGTTTTAGGTCCCCACATGGCTTCCGACCTGCTCACTACAATATATGTAACATGCAGATGTTTATGCAGATGTAAGCGGTATAGAAAAGACTTAAATTGAGTCAAAGTGTGGGTAGAATTTGAGGAGAGATGAAGGGAAAAACTACTCAGATGGAAAAACAGTATTAAATGCACAAAGAGGACATCAGCAGAGTATGCTTATATAATAGCTAGTTGACAAGCCCTTCTAAAGTATAGTACATATTTAGGACTAGTCAGAAGGGATGTTTGGCCTCCCCCTGGGACTCTTGTCTCAACTACATACTTGTGGAATTCAAATTGTAAAATTTCAGAACCCTTATACCAGCCCCTGAAACTGCAGCGTGCAAAGACCAAGCTGTTTACTTTTTATCCACCAGAGGACTCCTGGGATTTTCGTTTGTTTAACTTTATGGCCAGCTAACTGCATCATGCCTCACTTCCTTATTATCTTTGGTTATTGTCTAAGAATTAAGCTATTCCAATGATCTTATCTTTTATTTCCATAAATCTTTTATCTACAAAATACTCTGTATTTTTTCTCTTTAGACTCAATTTCCCGCTATTTCCTTCCCTTCCAAACCTTTCCAGTTTATCCTCTATAACACCTATTTCATGTAAAACAAACTCTGGTATTCTAAAATTCTATTATTAAATATTTTATTGAAACATTTAATATTTATTGAGGATTTACTGTGTGCCAGGCAACATGTATTTTATCATTTAAAGTCACACACAGAGTGGCTGGGATTTACAATCAAGTTTCTCTGACAAATCATTCTACAGTAAAACGTGATAACTCATCTTAAAAATCTCTTCTGAGGTGACCTTTAACTATTTCACCTTTTATGCCATCTCATTACTACTGACTTCTTATTTCCATAATTTATTAGACATCATGAT
Source organism: Cynocephalus volans (assembly GCF_027409185.1). Lineage (NCBI taxonomy): Eukaryota > Metazoa > Chordata > Mammalia > Dermoptera > Cynocephalidae > Cynocephalus > Cynocephalus volans. Next base: position 130,474,478 of record NC_084463.1, read on the forward strand.
AGACAGTAAGTTTTCAAATCTGATCAGAAAACTTGTATAACTCTATAATTCTCAGTAATCTCAGTGGCCTAAAAGGCCAATTTAAACTTTTACACTTTCATGTCTTCAAACTTCCAACATTTTTACTTTCTCCTTAATTCTCTTGGATGACTTGCAGTATTTCACCCAGAAAAAAATAGTTTCATGAGCACTCACCCGACTTTCTACCATCAGTCCTCACAACTTAGCTCTAAAATGGAAAGGTAAACTGTCCCTTCTCCTGTTTGAGAATCATCCTTTCTTTTTTTTTTTTTTTTTTTTTTTTTAATTTTATTTTGTCGATATACATTGTAGCTGATTATTGCTCCCCATCACCAAAACCTCCCTCCCTTCTCCCTCCCCCCCTCCCCCCCAACAATGTCCTTTCTGTTTGTTTGTTGTATCAACTTCAAATAATTGTGGTTGTTATATCTTCTTCCCCCCCCCCCCCCGGTTTGTGTGTGTGTGTGTGTGTATGTGTGTGTGTGAATTTATATATTAATTTTTAGCTCCCTCCAATAAGTGAGAACATGTGGTATTTCTCTTTCTGTGCCTGACTTGTTTCACTTAATATAATTCTCTCAAGGTCCATCCATGTTGTTGCAAATGGCAGTATTTCATTCGTTTTTATAGCTGAGTAGTATTCCATTGTGTAGATGTACCACATTTTCCGTATCCACTCATCTGATGATGGGCATTTGGGCTGGTTCCAACTCTTGGCTATTGTAAAGAGTGCTGCGATGAACATTGGGGAACAGGTATACCTTCGACTTGATGATTTCCATTCCTCTGGGTATATTCCCAACAGTGGGATGGCTGGGTCGTATGGTAGATCTATTTGCAATTGTTTAAGGAACCTCCATGCCATTTTCCATAGAGGCTGCACCATTTTGCAGTCCCACCAACAATGTATGAGAGTTCCTTTTTCTCCGCAGCCTCGCCAGCATTTATCGTTCATAGTCTTTTGGATTTTAGCCATCCTAACTGGGGTTAGATGGTATCTCAATGTGGTTTTGATTTGCATTTCCCGGATGCTGAGTGATGTTGAGCATTTTTTCATATGTCTGTTGGCCATTTGGATATCTTCCTTAGAGAAATGCCTACTTAGCTCTTTTGCCCATTTTTTAATCGGGTTGCTTGTTTTCTTCTTGTAAAGTTGTTTGAGTTCCTTATATATTCTGGATATTAATCCTTTGTCAGATGTATATTTTGCAAATATTTTCTCCCACTCTGTTGGTTGTCTTTTAACTCTTTTAATTGTTTCTTTTGCTGTGCAGAAGCTTTTTAGTTTGATATAATCCCATTTGTTTATTTTTCCTTTGGTTGCCCGTGCTTTTGGGGTCGTATTCATGAAGTCTGTGCCCAGTCCTATTTCCTGAAGTGTTTCCCCTATGTTTTCTTTAAGAAGTTTTATTGTCTCAGGGTGTATATTTAAATCCTTAATGCATTTTGAGTTGATTTTAGTATACGGTGAGAGGTATGGATCTAGTTTCATTCTCCTGCATATCGATATCCAGTTATCCCAGCACCACTTGCTGAAGAGGCAGTTCCTTCCCCAGTGAATAGGCTTGGTGCCTTTGTCAAAGATCAGATGGCAGTAAGTGTGTGGGTTGATTTCTGAATTCTCTATTCTATTCCATTGGTCAGTGTGTCTGTTTTTATGCCAGTACCATACTGTTTTGGTTATTATAGCTTTGTAGTATAGCTTAAAGTCAGGTAGTGTTATGCCTCCAGCTTTATTTTTTTTGCTGAGCATTGCTTTGGCTATTCGTGATCTTTTATTGTTCCATATAAATGTCTGGATAGTTTTTTCCATTTCTGAGAAAAATGTCTTTGGAATTTTGATGGGGATTGCATTGAATTTGTATATCACTTTGGGTAGTATGGACATTTTCACTATGTTGATTCTTCCAATCCAAGAGCATGGAATATCTTTCCATCTTCTTGTATCCTCTCTAATTTCTCTCAGCAGTGGTTTGTAGTTCTCATTATAGAGATTTTTCACCTCCTTGGTTAACTCAATTCCTAAGTATTTTATTTTTTTGGTGGCTATTGTAAATGGGCAGGCTTTCTTGATTTCTCCTTCTGCATGTTCACTATTGGAGAAAAGAAATGCTACTGATTTTTGTGTGTTGATTTTGTATCCTGCTACTGTGCTGAAATCATTTATCAATTCCAACAGTTTTTTTGTAGAGGTTTTAGGCTGTTCGATATATAGGATCATGTCATCTGCAAACAGGGACAGTTTGACCTCATCTTTTCCAATCTGGATGCCCTTTATTTCCTTCTCTTCTCTGATTGCTCTGGCTAGTACTTCCAACACTATGTTGAATAGGAGTGGTGAGAGTGGGCATCCTTGTCTAGTGCCTGTTCTTAAAGGAAAAGCTTTCAGCTTTTCCCCATTCAGGATGATATTGGCAGTGGGTTTGGCATATATGGCTTTAATTATGTTGAGATACTTTCCCTCTATACCTAACTTATAGAGGGTCTTTGTCATGAATGAGTGCTGAACTTTATCAAATGCTTTTTCAGCATCTATAGAGATGATCATATGGTCCTTGTGTTTGAGTTTATTAATATGGTGTATCACATTTATTGATTTGCGTATGTTGAACCAACCTTGCATCCCTGGGATGAATCCCACTTGATCGTGATGAATAATTTTTCGTATGTGTTGCTGTATTCTGTTTGCTAGTATTTTAGTGAGGATTTTTGCATCTATATTCATTAAGGATATCGGCCTGTAGTTTTCTTTTTTGGTTATATCTTTACCTGGTTTTGGTATCAGGATGATGTTTGCTTCATAGAATGAGTTTGGAAGATTTGCGTCCATTTCAATCTTTTGGAATAGTTTGTAAAGAATCGGTGTCAATTCCTCTTTGAATGTTTGGTAAAATTCTGCTGTGAATCCATCTGGTCCTGGGCTTTTCCTTGTTGGGAACCTTCTGATAACAGCTTCAATCTCCTTTATTGTTATTGGTCTGTTCAAATTTTCTACGTCTTCACGGTTCAGTTTTGGGAGCTTGTGTGTGTCCAGAAATTTATCCATTTCCTCCAGATTTTCAAATTTGTTGGCGTATAGTTGTTTGTAGTAGTCTCGAATGATTCCTTGTATTTCAGATGAATCAGTTGTAATATCGCCTTTTTCATTTCTAATTTTTGTTATTTGAGTCTTCTCTCTTCTTTTTTTTGTTAGCCATGCTAATGGTTTGTCAATTTTATTTATCTTTTCAAAAAACCAACTTTTTGATTCGTTGATCTTTTGAATTGTTTTTTGGTTTTCTATTTCATTCAGTTCTGCTCGGATCTTAATGATTTCTTTCCGTCTGCTAACTTTAGGATTGGATTGTTCTTGTTTTTCTAGTTCTTTAAGGTGAAGTGTTAGGTTGTTCACTTGCCATCTTTCCATTCTTCTGAAGTGAGCATTTAATGCAATAAATTTTCCCCTCAATACTGCTTTTGCAGTATCCCACAGGTTTTGGTATGATGTATCATTGTTTTCATTAGTTTCAATAAACTTTTTGATTTCCTGCTTGATTTCTTCTTGGACCCATATGTCATTAAGTAGAATGCTGTTTAATTTCCATGTGTTTGTATAGTTTCCAGAGTTTCGTTTGTTCTTAATTTCTAGTTTTAATCCATTGTGGTCTGAGAAGATACATGGGATAATTGCAATTTTTTTGAATTTATTGAGACTTGATTTGTGACCTAATATGTGATCTATCCTGGAGAATGATCCATGTGCTGATGAGAAGAATGAATATTCTGAGGTTGTTGGGTGGAATGTTCTGTAGATATCTGCCAATTCCAATTGGTCTAGTGTCTTGTTTAGATCTTGTGTTTCTCTACTGATTCTTTGCCTAGATGATCTGTCTAATATTGACAGTGGGGTGTTCAGGTCCCCTGCTATTATGGTATTAGTGTCTATTTCCTTCTTTAGGTCTAATAGAGTTTGTTTTATAAATCTGGCTGCTCCAACATTGGGTGCGTACATATTTATGATTGTTATGTCTTCTTGATGGATCAGTCCTTTTATCATTAAGTAGTGTCCCTCATTGTCTCTTTTTATGGTTTTTAGTTTAAAGTCTATTTTGTCAGATATAAGAATAGCCACTCCAGCTCGTTTTTCTTTTCTGTTTGCATGGTAAATCTTTTTCCATCCTTTCACTCTTAGTCTGTGTGAATCTTTATGGGTGAGGTGGGTCTCTTGTAGGCAGCATATAGTTGGGTCCTGCTTTTTGATCCAGTCAGCCAGTCTGTGTCTTTTAATTGGGGAATTTAAGCCTTTAACATTAAGAGTTGTTATTGAAAGGTGTTGATTTATTCCTAGCATTTTATTGGTTGTTTGGTTGTCTTAGGTGTCTTTTGTTCCTTGCTTTCTGATTTACTGTTTGGTTTCTTTGTTTGTTGGTTCCATAGGTTGTAGATAGTGTTTTTGTTAGCTTGTTTTCTCTTCATGAATGCCATTTTTATTGTACTAGCGGGTTTAGATTTTTCTTAGGTTTTTATGGCAGTGGTAGTTACTTTTCAGGAACCAAACCCAGTACTCCCTTGAGGATTTCTTGTAAGGGTGGTCTTGTGGTAGTGAACTCCCGCAGTTTTTGTTTATCTGAGAAATATACTATTTGCCCCTCATTTCGGAAGGATAGCCTTGCAGGGTAGAGTATTCTTGGCTGGCAATCTTTGTCTTTTAGTATTTTGAAAATATCATCCCATTCCTTTCTAGCTTTTAGGGTTTGTGATGAAAAGTCTGATGTTAACCTGATTGGGGCTCCCTTATAGGTGATTTGACGCTTCTCTCTTGCAGCTCTTAAGATTCTCTCTTTGTCTCTGAGTTTTGCCCATTTGACTATGACATGTCTTGGAGAAGGCCTTTTTGGGTTGAATACGTTTGGAGATCGTTGAGCTTCCTGGATCTGAAGATCTGTGATTTTTCTTATACCTGGGAAGTTTTCTGCCACTATTTTGTTGAATATGTTTTCAATGGAATCTCCATTTTCCTCCCCTTCTGGAATACCCATGACTCGGATATTTGAGCGCTTGAGGTTGTCTGATATCTCTCTCAGATTTTCTTCCATGTCCTTGATTCTTTTTTCTTTCTTTTTGTCTGCTTGTGTTATTTCAAACAGCCCATCTTCAAGTTCAGAGGTTCTCTCTTCAACTTCGACAAGCCTGCTGGTTAAACTCTCCGTTGTGTTTTTTATTTCGCTGAATAACTTCTTCAGTTCAGCAAGTTCTGCTACATTTTTTTCAGGACATTGATTTCCTTGTATATTTCCTCTTTCAGATCCTGTATACTTTTCCTCATTTCATCATGATGTCTAGCTGAGTTTTCTTGTATCTCATTCAGTTTCCTTAGAATTATCACCCGAAATTCCTTATCAGTTATTTCAAGGGCTTCTTGTTCTATAGGATCTACAGTATGAGATTTATTAACTTTTGGTGGTGTACTTTCTTGATTTTTTGTATTTCTGGTGTCTTTTTTTTGGTGTTTATTCATTGTGGCAGGGGGTTTCACAGTCCACCGGTTTGAGACTAATGACTAACTAGGATGTTGCTGTGGTTGCCAATTTGGTATGGCTCCCGCCGTGACTGCTCAGTTGGCCTCTAGTGTCTTGTGTGTGTGGTTGCCTCGGGTCTTGGGCTTCTCCGGGGATCCACCTTTCTGGTCAGCTTGTACTCTGCTGGGCTGGTGTATCACGTACCACAGGGTGTGTGATCTCTGTTGAGCTTTCACTTTCTGTACAGGACTTCTCCCCGTTCCGTGTGCTCTGGCCCAGGCTGTTAGATCGTGCAGTGGCGACCCCACCGGGTGTGTGGTTTCTGTCGAGTCTCCGCCTCCCTGGCCGCACGTCTCCCCCCTCTGTGCACACTGTGCTGGGCTGGGGCGTGTCTTCTGCACCCCTCGTCTATCAGCTGGGCCTTCAAGACCCTGCTCAGCACCGCCTCGCCCAGGAAGTCTACCAGGTTTCTGCTAGGCACAGACGACCGGTCTCTCTGGGTGCTTTTGTAGCACTGTGTAGATCTTTCTCAGGTCTTGTTCACCTTTGTATCCCCCCGGTATAAACCGAGTCTAGTGCCCGCCTGCAGCCTGCTCTCCGGCAGGTTCAAGCGGACCTGGGAACTCTCCTACCACACTATTCCCAACCAGAAATTCGTTAGGCTTTTTTCCAAACTGGTGGTCGCAGAGATGGTATCTGCCTCCCAGTAACAGGAAGTTTACCGGGGCGGAGTCCAGGGTGTGGTGGAGTGACAGTCGGCCCGCCCGTACTTCCTAGCCCTCCCAACACTGGTCGGGACGCCCCACACCCCCAGCCCCGCCAGAGAACCGTGGAGGGAGTGGGAGAGGAGGCCGGCCCGCAGGGTCCGGAAAGCCCCGCGCCAGGCCAAGCAAATGGGCTCAGTGATGGCTGAGCAGGGCGGAGCTTCCCGCACCTGGGAAAATGGAGGCAGCACCGGGGCAGTGAGTGGCCTGGTGGTGCAGGCGGGAGCCGCGTGGGCAACCACCCCCCGAACAGAGCTGTGCCAGGGATCACTCACAGTGCTGTGCCAGGTCGGGCGCTTGCTCTGTCTCTGGTTTGTTGCCTTCCGTGTTCTCGGCGCTGCCGCCTCGGGCTGTTCAGTCGCGGCGCGGCTCGGGCGCTCCCAGGAATCTTCTTTAATGCCGGCCTGAAACCTCGAATCCTGAATAGGGCAGCTGGCCGCCTTCAGTGCGGCCCCAGCCTCCGGGATCCTGGCTGCATCCACAGCAGCCCTGGCGCCGTGTTCCCTGTTTCAAGACTCGCTTTTGCAGCTAAGAATCAGTTCTTTTCCTGCTCCACACTTCAAAGCTGTTGCCTGTAAATGAGGCAGCCTCTCCTGCCGGGGGCAAAGTGGCGTTGAGCCCCCACGACCGGCCAGCAGCAGCAGTCCTCCCTTAAGAGATGGCCAGAGGAAGGTCCACAAGTTTCCCGGCTGCCTGAGGCCCAGTGGCCACCTTTTCCACCTCAGCTACTCCGCGCCAGTCGCCGCAGCCGCCGCCATCTTGAAACTCGAGAATCATCCTTTTAACAGTACTTTACATCTTATCTTCTTCTACCTTTCCAAGGACCTGGCAATACCAATTTCCCTCTCTCTCCGTAACTTTAACTTTTCCTCTTTATTAGTTCTTTTCTATGTATACTTTAAACATGTTCAAATATGTTTTCAAGCTTTATTTAAAAACAAGGGAAAAAATTCTTCCATCTTAACCCAACCTCTCTCTCCACTATTGCTTTTTCTCTTACCTTTCATAGCCAAGCCTGTCATGTAATCTGTACTTGTATGTTTTTGTCATATTTCAGTCATACTTCACTCCACGCCGGACACTACCATTTCACTGGAACTACCTTAGCCAGACAAGTTTATGACATTCTCATTGCTAAATCCAGAGGACAGTTCTCAGCCCTCTTCCTCCTTGATCTCTGCACAGCAACTGCTGTTATTAATCACTCTTTCCTTGACTCCCTTTCTTTGGATTCTGTTATAATGTTCTGTTCAGCATTTTCTTCTGCCCCTCTGCTCCTGTTTTTTAAGACTTCTTTACTTTAAATACCAGTATGCTACTTCATCTTCTAGTGCTACATATTCTACCTGAGAGGTCTCAGTCCCTGCCATAACTAGAATGACCATGGATTCATTAAAAAGGTTTTTACCTCTTAATTATTATGTAATTCTGTCTACTTCCTCTCCGTCCTTACTGCTGCTACTCTGAGTTCAACAACTCTCACAGAAGTTATAATAACAGCTTCTTAATTTGTCCCTATGTATGTATTCCCCTTGTTTTTAGCCCATTGTCATTCTCTTGCTAGAATGAACTTTCTAGTATGAAAATCTGATCATGATTTATGCCAGCTGTGTTCCCTGTTCATGTTAACATAAGATCCAAGCACCTAAAGACCTTTAACAATCGCTGATTCACTTTAGCCTTATCTCTTCTCATCCCATGCTTTGTGTTTATTATCCTGAGTGTTTCATTCCATCAAAGTGCCATTCTCTCTTCTCTCTGCAGACTTTTGCTTATGTTCTTTTTCCTGCCTTTTTTTTCCGGATTAGCAATGGAAAGATTGGGGCCTTTTATTTCCCTTTCTTTTAATTATCTGATAGGTCTTCACTTAGATATCTCTTATAGAAAGTCTTTCTTAACTTCCACTTTCTCTTCCCTTCCCCACACTCAGTATTTCTCCTATGTACTTCTGTAGTATTCTTTACCTTATCATTTTTTATTTACCTTATTACACTTTATTGAAATTACCTGATCATGATCACTTACCTTATTCAGTAGACTGTAAGCTCTGATCCTGGGAAGCATGTAGGGCATAATGAATGAACAAATGAGTGAATGATTTGGAAGCCTGGCTAATAACAATTAATGTATAGTGGTAATAAATAGGTAGTTGTGGAGTATTTTGAGTAATTAAGCAATAATATGAAAGATGCACTGCAGAAATAACGTAAAACTTGAGGTGATGGTAACTGCTCATTGCCCTAATCTAAACATGAGGTGATGTTTATTACTATACTTGTAAGACTTCATTTATAAATTTACCACCATGTTTTGTTTTGTTTTGTTTTTGTTTTGGCCTTGGTAATATTTTATTTGTTAAGATGGGTTTTGGTTAGGAAACATTCATTGCATTATTTTCTTTTTTTCTGCTATATCAAAACTATTTCTTTTTAAGAAAAAATGTGATTGGAGAATCTTCCATGTTAGAAATACTGAACAGTAAATCTGATGTTAAATAAAATATAATTAATGATGTGGAGAACAAATTGAACAGTTTTCACAATACAGTGAAAGAAAAAAATTAAGAAAATATCTGAAAAAGTGAAAAAATGAAGGGAAAATTAAGTACAGAAATATGGAGAGAAAGAATTCTGGGAAAATGGTAGAGTAGGAAGCGCCAGAAATCTGGCTCTCCATCTATCTAAACAACATTTGCAGTTTTCCAAATACATCAGGCAGAATCTGTATAATATCACTATTTTGGAGTTCTGGAGTCTCTTGAAAGCTTATCATTTCCAGGGGAAGGCCTGGATGGTAAATTCCAGTTCCAGTTAATTTTTTTTTTTAATTTTTTATTGAAACATATCGATTGTACATACTTATGTGGTGCACAGTTATGTTTCAATACATGTATACAATGTGTGTTGATGTATTCAGGGTAAGTAGCCTATTCATCATTGCAAAATTTAATCATTTCTTTGTGATGTGCATAATTGATATCTTCTCTTGTAGATATTTGGTTACAAGCAGTAAGACATTATCGATTACAGATTTCTGAGTCAACTGTACACCAATAGGGCTTTTTTTTCCCTATCTTGCTGTACTTTAGTGTTCATTAATCAGCCTTTCACAATCCCTCCTTTCCCCTCACCTTTCCTGCCTGTAGTAACCATAGTACTTCTCTTTCCTTTTAACAGTTCAACTTATTACTATTATTATTTATTTATGTTTTGTTTTGTTCTCTTTTTTTTTAAGCTCCCACATATGAGTGAGAACTTGTGATATTTCTCTTTGTGTGTCTGGCTTATTTCACTTAATATAATTTTCTCCAAGTTCATTCATGTTGCTGTAAATGGCAGGATTTCATTCTTTTTTATGACTGAATAGTATTCCATTTTGTATGTGTACTATATTTTCTGTATCCAATCATCTGCCAGTGGACATTGAGGTTGGTTCCATACCTTGGCTATTGTGAACAGAGCTGTGATAAACATGGGGTGCAGGTATCCCTTTGACATGATGCTTTCCATTCCTTTGGATATATACCCAGTAGCGGGATTGCTGAGTCATATGTTAGTTCTATCTGTAGTTGTTTGAGAAATAGTTCCACCAACAGCGTATAAGGGTAACCCTTTCTCTACCTCCTTGCCATCATTTGATATTTTTTGACTTATTGATAATAGCCAGTCTAATTTTGTTGAGATAGTATCTCAATATGCATTTCCTTGATGATTAGTGATGTTGAGCATTTTTTCATCTATCCCCTGGCCATTTGTATATCTTCTTTTGAGAAATGTCTATTGATCTCCCTTGCCCATTCTTTAACTGGGTTATTTCATTTTTCACTATAGAGAAGTTTAATTTCCTTGTATATTCTGTAAATTAGCCCCTTATCCGATGCATAGTTTGCAAATATTTTCTCCCATTCTGTAGGTCGTCTCTTTGCTCTGTCGATTGTTTCCTTTGCTGTGCAGAAGATTTTTAGTTTGATGAAATCCCATTTATTTTATTTTTCTTACTTTTGTTGCCTGTACTTTTGAGGTGTTGTTAATAAAATCTTTGCCTAGTGCTATGTCCTGGAGCATTTCCTCTGTGTTTTCTTCTAGCAGTTTATAGTTTGAAATCTTGCATTTAAGTCTTTAATCTATTTTGAGTTGATTTTGGTACATGGTGAGCAATACAGATCAGTTTTATTCTTCTACACATGGATATCCAGTTTTCCCAGCACCATTTGTTGAAGAGGCTGTCTTTTCCCCAATGTATGTTTTTAGAGCCTGTATCAAAGATCAATTGGATGACAAGTACATGGGTTTATTTCTGGGCCCTCTATTCTGTGCCAGTGGTACAAGTGTCTCTTTTATGCCACTACCATGCTGTTTTGGTTACTATAGCTTGGTAGTATAATTTGAAGCAAGGTGGTATAATGCTTCCTGCTTTACTCTTTTTGCTCAGGATTGCTTTGGCTGTTGAGGTTTTTTTGTTGTTCCTTATGAATGTTAGGATTGCTTTTTCTATTTCTGCAAAGAATGTCACTGGTAATTTGATAGGAATTGTGTTGAGTCTGTAGATTGCTTTGGGTAGTATGAACATTTTCAGAACATTAATTCTGCCAATTCATGAGCATAGAATGTCTTTCCATTTTTTTGTGTCCCCTTTCATTTCTTTCACCACTATTTTGTAGTTTTCATTGTAGAGATCTTTCACCTCCTTGGTTAGATTAATTCCTAGCTATTTTTTTTTTTGGAAGCTATTGTAAATGGGATTGCTTTCCTGATTTCTTTTTCTGATAGTTTGTTGTTGGTGTATAGAAGTGTACTGTTTTTGTATATTGATTTTGTATCCTGCAGGTTTACTGAAATAGTTGATCAGTTCTAAGAGATATTTGGTGGATTATTTAGATTTTTCTGTATATAAGATGACGTCATCTGCAAACATGGACAATTTGACTTCCTCTTTTCCAGTTTGTATGTCCTTTATTCCTTTCTCTTGCCTGATTGCTGTGGCTAGAACTCCAGTACTATGTTAAATAGGAGTCGTGAGAGTGAGCATTCTTGTCTTGTTCCTGTTCTTAGAGAAAAAGCTTTCAACTTTTTTTCCCCATTCAGCATGATATTAGCTGTGAGTTGTCATATGAGATTTTTATTTTGTTCATATACTTTCCTTCCATACCTAATTTGTTGAGAGTTTTTATCACAAAGGATTTTGAATTTTACCAAATGCTTTTTCTACATCTGTTGAGATGCTCATATGGTTTTTATCTTCCATTTTATTGATGCAGTGTTTCACATTTACTGACTTGCATATGTTGAACCATCCTTGCATCCCTGGGATGAATCTCACTTGACCATGGTGTATATTTTTTTGATGTGCTGTTGGATTCTGTTTGCTAGCATCTAAAAATTTTTGCATCTAAGCTCATCAAGGATATTGAGCTGTAGTTTTCTTTCTTTGTTGTTTCTTTGTCTGGTTTTTGTATCAGGGTGATGGTGGCCACATAGAAAGAGTTTGGGAGAATACTCTCCACGTCAATTTTTTGGAATAGTTTGAGAAGAATTGGTATTAAATCTTTGAAAGTTTGGTAGGATTAAGCAGTGAAGCCATCTGGTCCTGGCCTTTTCTTTGTTGGGACACCATTGATCTGATTTAATCTCATTAATCATTATCAGTCTATCCAATTTTCTGGTCTCCTTGGTTCAGTCTTGGTAGGGTGTATGTGTCCAGAAATTTATCCATTTCCTCTAAATTTTCAAATTTATTGGCATATAGTTGTTCATAATAGTCTCTAATGATTCTTTGTATTTCTGTGGAATCAGTTTTAATGTCTCCTTTTTCATTTCTGATTTTGGATATTTGGATCTTCTCTCTCCTTTTTTCAGTTAGCCTAGCTAATGGTTTATCAATTTTGTTTTTCTTCCCAAAAAAACAACTTTTTGTTTTATCAATCTTTTGTATCTTTTTTAGCCCCTATTTCATTTAGTTCTGTCTGATCTTTATTATTTCTCTCCATCTACTAAATTTTGGTGTTGGATTGTTCTTGCTTTTCTAGTTTTCTCAGGTATAATGTTAGGTTGTTTATGTGAGATCTTTCACCTTTTTGATGTAAACACTTATTGCAATAATCTCCCCTCTTAGTACTGCTTTTGCAGGATCCCATAGATTTTGGTAGGTTGTCCTTGTACTTTCATTTATTTCAAGGAATTTTTTTGATATCCCACTTTATTTTTTCTTTGACCCATTGGTTAATCAGAAGCATGTTGTTTAATTTCCATGTATTTGTATAGTTTCCAAAGTTTTGTTTGTTGTTGACATCTAGTTTTATTCCATTGTGGTCTAAAAAAATATCTGATATGATATTAATCTTTTTAAATTTATTGGCACTTGATTTGGGGCCTAACATGTGGCCTATCTTGGAGAATGATCCAAGTGCTGATGAGAAGAATGTATATTCAGCAGTTGTTGAATGAAATGTTCTGTAAATGCCTGTCTAGTCTGTTTGGTCTAAAGTGCCATTTAAATCCAATATTTCTCTGCTAATTTTTTGTGTAGATGATCTGTCCAGTGCTAATTGAGGCTTATTAGAGTCCCCAACTATTATTGTATTGGAGTCTGTCTTTCCCTGTAGATCTAATAACATTTGCTTTATATGTCTGGGTGTTCCAATGCTGGGTGCATGTATATTTATCATTGTTATACCTTCTTGTTGCATTTATCCTTTTATCATTAAATAATGTCCTTTTTGGTCTCTTTGTATAGTTCTTGGTTTAAAGTCTATTTTATCTGATATACCTATGACAACTCCTGCTTCTTTTTGGTTTCCATTTATGTGGAATATTTTTTCCCATCCCTTCATTATTAGTCTATGTGTGTTTTTACTGGTGAAGTGAGTTTCTTGCAGGCAGCCTATAGTTGGGTCTAGTTTTTAATCCATTCAGCCAGTTTATGTCTTTTAAGTGGGGAATTTATTACATTTTTATACAGGAATGTTATTGAAAGGTATTGCCTTATTCTTGCCATTTTAATGATTTTTCTCATGGTTGTTTTATATTTCTTTTGTTCCTTTCTTTCCCTTTTATAATTTGCTTTTCTGTTTGGTTTTTTTTTATAGTGATAAGATACATTTTCTTTCTTTCTCATTTGCATATCTGCTCTACCAGTGGTTATTATTCTGTCTCTTGTATTCATGATGATAGTTATTGCTCTTTTAATTCCAGATGTAGGACTCCCTTGACGATTTCTTGCAGGGCTGGTGAATTTGGTGGTGAATTCCTGCAGTCTTTGTCTGGGAAAGATACTGTTTCTCCTTCGTTTCTGATACAGAACTTTGCTGAGTGTAGCAGGATTTTTTGGTTTTGGTTTTGGTTTCTTTTAGCACTTTGAATATATCATCCACTTCCTCCTGGACTGTAAGGTTTCTGTAGAGAAGTTTGCTGTCAGTCTGATGAGGATTCCCTTACAGGTGATTTGACACTTTTCTCTTGCTATTTTTAGAAGTCTTTCTTTGTCTTTGACTCTTGACAATTTTGACTATAATCTGTGTTAGGGAGGTCCTTTTTGGATTGAATCTGTTTTGAGATTTTTGAGCTGCTTGGATCTGGGAGGCCATATCTCTCTCAGTACATGAGAATTGAGAAGTTTTGGGATATTATTTCATTAAATAGTCTTTCAATGCCTTTTCCTTTCTCTTTCCTTCCTGGTACACCCATAATATGGATGTTTGTACACTTAAGGTTGTCTGATAGATCTTGTAAGCTTTTTTTCATTTTTTTTTCTTTTCATCGAACTTGGTTAATTCAAAATCCTGTCTTTTAGTTCAGAAATTCTTTCTTCCACTTGCTCTAGCCTGTTGCTTAAGCTCTTGCTTGTATTTTTAATTCCATTGAATGAATTCTTTGGTTCTAGGATTTCTGCTTGGTTCTCCTTCTGGCTCATCCCCACACTCTCTCCACTGGTATGAGTGGGCCTACTGTCAGGTGGACCTCTCAATTCACAGGGAGGATAGGCATGGATCCAGGCAACTAGTGCACTCCCTGCTCACTGTCCTCTGGGGCAGGGAGCAGACACTGAGTCAGGCAGAGCTCTGAGCTCCTGGTGGGAAAGGAGGGCATGGATCCAGGTGGCTGGCGTGCTTCCCCCATTCTCTCTGCTGGTGCAGGTGGTTCACTGTGTCGGGTGAGAGCTCCCAGGGAAGGTGAAATTTACCACCATACTTTGATAGGATAACAACACTACTTAACATTTCTATCTGCATTTTATTATATGTATTGGATTTTGAATGTTTAACTGCTTATACGAAACATCATTTCCCTATATTTTTTCTCTCTTAATATATCCATCCCTCTCAAGAAAGTCAGTTTATACTTCTGTGCTATACAAATGTGTGTGTGGGAGATGAAAGACAGGAGGTAGGATGATTCCCAGATTTTTGACCTGGCAAAGTTTGGAGTTAGTGCCATTAGGTGAAGTCAGAAAAGGATGAGAATGAACAAATATTGAGGTGAAGTAATTAATTCAGTTTAAACATAATGAGTTTTAGGTACTAGTAAAAAGCCCAAATCCTTCTAATAAACCGTTGAATATTTGGGTATAAAATTTAGGCTAGAGAAAAAGATATGAGATTTCTTAACATTATTTAACTGTTTTATTCAATGTATGTTTTAGTTGATGTCATAGGCATATATCAGAATGCCCAGGTTTACACATGCAGATTCACAGACGGAACTTTAGGAGAGCTCTTAATTCCTTGAAATTGTATTTAAATTTGTGTTTGACTGTATATATTTCAGGGTTCATGTATAACTTAGATTCTCAGAGTGTTCCGAGACTCCAGAAAAAGACTAAGAACAACTAGACTAAAAGGAAAAGCAGGTCAAAAATCTAACTAGGCTCATCGGTATTTAAGAAACAGATGAAGGAAAGTAAGCCCATGAAAGAGGTTAAGTATATAGCCTCTGGAATCAGACTACCTACATTCAAATTATGGCTTTGCTCTGTACTAGCTATCATTTTAAGTAAGCTGCTTAATCTCTCTGAGCCTCAGTTTCTTTATCTGTAAGATAGGGATTAATAACATTTATCTTATGCATTTATTTTGAGGAATAAATAAACTAATGCATTAGAAGTACTTTGCAGTGTTTACCATATAGTTAGTGCTCAGTATGATTAGCTATTTGCTATTTTTAACAGGACTTTAAGTACCGCAGAATTGGTGATTGTAGCCCGCAGTGAGAAAAAGAAGGCAAAGACTTATGTTCCTCCTTGGCTTCAATTGGGATTAGACACCTCCTTGTAGGCCCAAAGAACTACTACAGTTACCTCTTCATAACTCCACCACCATCACAACCATTACCAGGCAATATAAGTCAAGGATTGGAGAGAGCAGGAGTACAAAGTTCATGGTAAAAAGTGTGGCAATTTATAGATATTGAGGGTACTTGCAAGAAGCAAAGACTGGCATTTTTATTTTCCAACTGATTGCTTGCTACAGTGGATTGAATGGCCCCCTAAAGTCATTGAAGCTTAATCCTTGCTGTAACTGTTGAGGGTGGGAAATTCTGTTATGATATTTGAAAGGAGGGGCCTAGAAGAGGTGATTAGATTGGAAGGACCATGCCCTAGTCCATGGTTGTGGTTCTGAGGGCTTTAAAAGGAGAGCACATGAGTCTCTCTCTCTCTCTCTCTCCCTCCCTCTCTCCCCCCTCCCTCCCTCCCTCCCTCCCCCTCTCCCCCTCTCTCCCTCTCTCCCCCTCTCCCTCTCCCCCCTTCTCTCTTTTTCTCTCTCTCTCTACTCTGCCATCCACCATGTGGCACCCTGCACTGCTACAGAGTCACCTCACCAGATGTATTCCCTGGACTTTAGACTTCCTAGCCTCCAAAACTGTAAGCAATAAATATTGTTTCTTTACAAATTACCCAGTTCCAGCTATTTTGTTATAAGCAAGAGAAATGGACTAACACACTTGCTAAACTCCAAAACCTATAAGCCTATCAGAGTGAGAAGTATAGGGTGAGAGAGTTGTTGGGAAAGCCCACCTTTGCATCTCCTGAGTTTGTTGGCACTCTCAAACATTGAGACTGTTTCCTGTATCTGTTGTAGGAAAAGAAAGGAGGCTTGCTATAATAGATTGTGTAGACATAGCTGAAATAATAATGATAGTGATAAATATCATTTCCAAAGAAGAGATTGAGTATAAATAACTGACCAGCCTCTCAGCCTCCCAAAACACTAGACTCTACCTCTTTGGGTAGGGTTCTTCATTGACAGATGGGACCAATATGAAATAGCACTACCCACGCAAACCGTGCTTACCACCTACATGGAAACCATCATAACTTCATAGGCAGAAAGCAGCAATAGACCAGGTCAGAGTGAGGTTGGGGACATCTTCCTACCTGGGTCAGATAGGAAATTATATAAGCCCCTTCTCTTCTTTTTCTTTGCTTTCTTAGTAACAGAAACTAGGTCGTGGAGACAGGACTTGAGGGAAGAGGAATTTTAGATCTTTCTTTCCTTATCCCCTTGCCTACCAACCCACTAAGACTTTCAATCCACAAGCACTGAAGGAGGGAAAAAGCTTTGCACTGAATATTAAGTTTTATACTTGACTGTTCCAAGTTTCAGTAACTGAAACTGGTGAGAAAATTATGGAAGCAGTTCCAGGTGTCATGAGACGTGATGAGAAAAGGAAGATTTGACATTGCATAATTGAAAATAGTTACTGGAAAAAAACATATAAAACCATTCATATTTATATACCAAAGAACTGAGAACTCTATATAAAATGTTTACCTATACAGTTGGTCCTCCATATCTGTAGGTCCTCCTTTCATGATTCTGTAATGGATTCAAACAACCATGAATCAAAAATATTTTTAAAATAATAACAATAAAACAATAAAAGTAATGCAAATTTAAAAACAATACAAGGCTGACCAGTTAGTTCAGTTGGTTAGAGCTGATAACACCAAGGTTCAGGATGTGATCCCTGTACCAGCTAGCCACCAAAGAAAAAAAGAAAAAGAAAATAATAATAATACAGTATAATAACTATTTACATAGTATTTACATTGTATTAGGTATTATAAGTAATCTAAAGATGATTTAAAGTATATGGGAAGATGTGCATAGGTTATATGCAAATACTGTGCCATTTTATATAAGGGATTTGAGCATCTATGGATTTTGGTATCCACTGAAGTCCTGGAACCAATCTCCTGTGGATACCTAGGGATGAGCATATAAAGAATGGCTAAAGAAATAGGGAAACTGGGAGCAAGGGTGTCATAAAATCTAGGGATGGGATGGGGAGGGAGAGGGTAGTTCCAAGAAAAAAATTGTTTATGGTAATAGCTGTAGATAAATGAAATAAGATAAGGATTTAAAAGTATACAAATTAGACAATTAAAAAGTCATTGGTGACTTTGATAGCTATCTCTGTGGAGTGATGGGGCAGCACAGTTGTACTTTCATATTAAGGAAAAATTGATATTCCTGTTGTTGCTATCCACTAGGCCTCATTCTACCCCTTGGGGGCATAATGAACAAGTACAATTCCACTTTCATATTACAGCCCATCAAATATTTGTAGACAGCTGTCTTGTGTTTCTTGGATCTGTCTTTCTTCAAGCTATATATTTCCATTTCTAATATCACATGCTTTCAACTCCCTTCATCATCCTGGTCATTCTCTTCTGAAGATGATTTAGATTGTGTAAGTCCCCATACTAAATATACCATTGTCAGTCTGGTTGACTACTGTAGAATAGAACAGGACAGTCATCTCTCTCAACTTAGGAATTAGACTATAAATTCAGGTCAAAATTACATTTGCTTTTTGGCAATTCTGTCATGTCATTATCATTTTTACTTATCCGGTATTATGGGGATTCACTAAATAGATTAATAAAATGCTTATTGTACAACCTCAAAATTTTTTTCATAAAATTGGTAATTTTCAGCTTAATGAGCTTAGTGTTTTTGCTAATCCCTGAGTAGGTGATCTTCCTATTATTTTTCCTTCCTCGTAGGACTCTGAGAAAATAGAGATGCTAACTATTATAGAGTGTGTGTGTGTGTGTATGTGTGTGTGTAGGAGAGAGGGTATGTTTTCAACCAAACTACAGTAGATGTGGCTGATTTATAAGGCAAGATCATTTTTTGCTTATTGTTTTTCCCTTAATTCTAAAAATATTTAGTGCATGTACACTATGTGCCCAGCACTAGAGATATAATAATAAGATGTATTCTCTGCCATAAGACTCTTTTATATGAGGAAATTTCAATAATGTGTATTAAATGCTACTATAGGAGTTAAAAGAGTGCTGCAGAGAACAGGGATTATCCTACCCAGCACTGAGGTAAGTTTGTCAAAGATGGTGCTACCTAATCTGGATCTAGGAGGATTTAAGCAAATTAGCTAAAGTGGTGAAGGAATTTATGCAAAGATACTGAGGCAAAAAGTGGTATGGCCAGTGCCAATAAGTAGTTTTCTGTGTCTGGAGTATATATCATATGGAAGAGAAGTGTTGAGAAAGAAGGCAACACAAGATCTGGAGAGGCTTTTTATGTGCTTTTCTTTTGAGATCAATGAGGTGCCATTAAAAGTTTTAAAACAGGGGAGTGACAAGATTAGATTTGCTCTTTAGAAAAAAATGCTCTTGAGTGTAGAGAATAGCAGGGGAGCAAGACTGAAAATATAGGGAGACTGATGGTGAGAGACGAGAGTGAATTGAACTAAGTTATTGGCAGTAAGGAAGGAAAGAAGTTTATGGATTCTAAAGATTTTAAGAGGTTGAAGCCATAGGACTTCATGATTAGTTGCAGGGATGTAAAGCATAGGGAAGAACTGAAGATGAGAATAGTAGCTAACACTTATTAATCACTCAATTATGTGCAAGGCATTTATTTAAGTACTTAATCTTTATCACAATCCTATGATGTATGTATAATTTTGTTGTTCCCTTTATTATAGTTAAGGAAACTCAGCCCAGAGCAAATGGTTAAGTAACTTGCCCAATTAGCGTGTTAACACAGGAAGATTGGCAGCAAGAAAGGGGAAAGAATATAGATTTCTCTTTTGGAAACATTAATTGTGAAATTCTGTTGGCACACTGAAGTAAAGATAAAATGACATAAAATATGAAGTACTAAGTACTGTGCTGGTTAATAAGTAGTCAAATAAATAGAAATGATGTTGATGTCTGGAGCTCAGCACAGAGAAAAGGCTGAACTAGAGATAATGATTTGGGCATTTGTGCAGTAGAAGTGGTAATTTAAGCTTTGAGTATAGATAAAATCCTTAGGGATAGTATATGAGGTAAGAAAAAAGTCAGATTCCCTCAACCATTTAAGAGATAGGTAGAAAACGATAACTCTGCTATCTAGTTTGGTTGTTTATTATCACCTTTTATTAATCATAAATCACCCAGTATTTTTGATGTATGTAGAAGTGAATATCCCCACTCTATGCAATACTGGTCTGATATAGTTCATTCTCTTACTGAGTATTGTAATATGCATCCTTAACTTTACAAATTTTTTTTATTTTTCTAATTAAATAGTTTAGGTTTCTTTCTTTACTGAAAAGTTGTAAAACAACAGTCATATGCATTTTAAAGGGGAAAAGTGACACCACTCTTAACACAGATATTTCTATTTATGCACATTAAACTCCGTGTTTTAGCTATAGCCATGCAGAGCCTGTAGACCAGGTTAAAGGATTAATTATTTCTCCCAAGAGCAATCAGAAACCACTGAAAGGTTTTAATTGAGGAAATGAGATAATCAGGTTTATATTTTTAAAAGGTTACTACTAAATTGAAGGAGGCAAGAGTCGTTGATAGCATGACTTGGGGAGTGACATTGGCATGGAGGGAAGTGATCAACTTCCAGAAATTGCAAATAAGTTTAGTAGGATTTTAAAGATAGGGAGAGGGATGTTTTAGTGAATGAGAGAGATAGGAGGTATCAACAATAAACCCCAGCTTTCCGAAAACTGAAAGAGGACCACATTTGGTGGAGGAAAATAATGCATTACTGAGTTCCATATTGGCCATGTTGGATTTGACGCACCTTTATACTTCTGTATTTCCTAGTAACAAAAGCCTGAAAACAGCATGAAAATTCTATGGTAGAGGGATGGCTAAATAAATTATGGTATGTAAATCTACTGGAATGTTATGCAGCCTTAAACATGATAGTTACAAGACTATGCAGCATGTGAGATTAAGTGAAAAAAAAAGAAGTGAGATAAAAAATTCAGTAATAATTGTAACCATGCAAGAAAACATAAACAGAAAAAGTGTGAAAGGAAATCTAATGAAATTTTAGCAATGATTCTGTGAGGATGGTAGGATGGCGGGTGAATGTTTTGAAATTTTTCATGTTATCAAAGTGTCAACCTGAAAAATTAGAAATTTTAGTATCAGGTTTGTTTCTTACATCATTGATTTATAATGACATCAGTTTAAATAATTGCTTCTGTCAAATGATTTAATAGTAATTGCTATAGTCCCCCCTATCCACAGTATTACTTTTTGCAGATTCAGTTACCCATGATCAACTGCAGTCTGAAAATATCAAATGGAAAATTCCAGAAATAAAGAATTCATAATTTTTAAATTGCAAGCCATTCTCAGTAGCCACTTAGTAGCATCTTGGTTATCAGATTGACTGTTGGGGTATCACAGTGCTTATGTTCACGTAACCCTTTACATAATGGCCCCAAAGCACAAGAGTAGTGATGCTGGCATGTTATAATTCTGTTTTATTACTGGCTATCACTGTTAAACTCTTACTGTGTTTAATTTATAAATTAAACTTTATCATAGGTATGTATGTATGAGAAAAAACAATAGTATATATAGTGTTCAGTACTAAACATGATTTCAGGCATCCACTGGGGTCTTGGAATGTATCCCCCAAGGATAATGGGGGGACTACTGAATTTAAGGTAAAACCAATTCTTTTTTAGACATGACTTCTTATTCTGTTCTAGCGTTTAATGGAGGCAAATTCTTAGTTATATAAAGTAAGCATTTTTTCCAGTGTTATAGCTATATTAATCAGTAGTCAGTGTTGCTCATCTCACCCACATTTTTCTCTGCTAGCTATTCCACCTGTGAACTGTAAGCAGTGCAGAGGCCTTGAAAGCATTTTCCTTTTCCTTTGCACACTAAAATTCTCCTAAATTCTCCATAAAATGTTCCTAAATCCATATCAAGCCCACTTTGTGACTTACAGTTTTGTCGATATTAACTTTAACTTGTGACAGATACTATTAAAAAATTAGCTATGTTCTTTAACAAATAAAATTAAACTTCATAAGTCAACTATACTTTTGATCATTGATTTGCTTCAAGACATTGTGCTGAGAAGGTTTATAAACAAGTTACCACTTGATATTTTAGTTGTACCTTAAGAAATTGTTTTTTGGTTTTTTTTTAAATTTGATTTTGACGATATACATTGTGGCTGATTATTGCTCCCAATCACAAAACCTCCCTCCCTTCTCCCTCCCCGCCTCCCCGCCAACAATGTCCTTTCTGTTTGCTTGTCGTATCAACTTCAAATAATTGTGGTTGTTATATCTTCTTCCCCCCCCAGTTTGTGTGTGTGTGTGTGTGTGTGTGTGTGTGTGTGTGTGTGTGTGTGTGAGAATTTATATATTAATTTTTAGCTCCCACCAATAAGTGAGAACATGTGGTATTTCTCTTTCTGTGCCTGACTTGTTTCACTTAATATAATTCTCTCAAGGTCCATCCATGTTGTTGCAAACGGCAGTATTTCATTCGTTTTTATAGCTGAGTAGTATTCCATTGTGTAGATATACCACATTTTCCGTATCCACTCATCTGATGATGGACATTTGGGCTAGTTCCAACTCTTGGCTATTGTAAAGAGTGCTGCGATAAACATTGGGAAACAGGTAAACCTTCGACTTGATGATTTCCATTCCTCTGGGTATATTCCCAACAGTGGGATAGCTAGGTCGTATGTTAGATCTATCTGCAATTGTTTGAGAAACCTCCATACCATTTTCCATAGAGGCTGCACCATTTTGCAGTCCCACCAACAATGTATGAGAGTTCCTTTTTCTCCGCAGCCTCGCCAGCATTTATCGTTCATAGTCTTTTGGATTTTAGCCATCCTAACTGGGGTTAGATGGTATCTCAATGTGGTTTTGATTTGCATTTCCCAGCTGCTGAGTGATGTTGAGCATTTTTTCATATGTCTGTTGTCCATTTGGATATCTTCCTTAGAGAAATGCCTACTTAGCTCTTTTGCCCATTTTTTAATTGGGTTGCTTGTTTTCTTCTTGTAAAGTTGTTTGAGTTCCTTATATATTCTGGATATTAATCCTTTGTCAGATATATATTTTGCAAATATTTTCTCCCACTCTGTTGGTTGTCTTTTAACTCTTTTAATTGTTTCTTTTGCTGTGCAGAAGCTTTTTAGTTTGATATAATCCCATTTGTTTATTTTTCCTTTGGTTGCCCGTGCTTTTGGGGTCGTATTCATGAAGTCTGTGCCGAGTCCTATTTCCTGAAGTGTTTCTCCTATGTTTTCTTTAAGAAGTTTTATTGTTTCAGGGTGTATATTTAAATCCTTAATCCATTTTGAGTTGATTTTAGTATACGGTGAGAGGTATGGATCTAGTTTCATTCTCCTGCGTATGGATATCCAGTTATTCCAGCACCATTTGCTGAAGAGGCAGTCCCTTCACCAGTGAATAGGCTTGGTGCCTTTGTCAAAGATCAGATGGCAGTAAGTGTGTGGGTTGATTTCTGGATTCTCTATTCTATTCCATTGGTCAGTGTGTCTGTTTTTATGCCAGTACCATACTGTTTTGGTTATTATAGCTTTGTAGTATAGCTTAAAGTCAGGTAGTGTTATGCCTCCAGCTTTATTTTTTTTGCTCGGCATTGCTTTGGCTATGCGTGGTCTTTTATTGTTCCATATAAATGTCTGGATAGTTTTTTCCATTTCTGAGAAAAATGTCTTTGGAATTTTGATGGGGATTGCATTGAATTTGTATATCACTTTGGGTAGTATGGACATTTTCACTATGTTGATTCTTCCAATCCAAGAGCATGGGATATCTTTCCATCTTCTTGTATCCTCTCTAATTTCTCTCAGCAGTGGTTTGTAGTTCTCATTATAGAGATTTTTCACCTCCTTGGTTAACTCAATTCCTAAGTATTTTATTTTTTTGGTGGCTATTGTAAATGGGCAAGCTTTCTTGATTTCTCTTTCTGCATGTTCACTATTGGAGAAAAGAAATGCTACTAATTTTTGTGTGTTGATTTTGTATCCTGCTACTGTGCTGAAATCATTTATCAATTCCAGAAGTTTTTTTGTAGAGGTTTTAGGCTGTTCGATATATAAGATCATGTCATCTGCAAACAGGGACAGTTTGACTTCCTCTTTTCCAATCTGGATGCCCTTTATTTCCTTCTCTTCTCTGATTGCTCTGGCTAGTACTTCCAACACTATGTTGAATAGGAGTGGTGAGAGTGGGCATCCTTGTCTAGTTCCTGTTCTTAAAGGAAAAGCTTTCAGCTTTTCCCCATTCAGGATGATATTGGCTGTGGGTTTGGCATATATGGCTTTAATTATGTTGAGATACTTTCCCTCTATACCTAAATTATAGAGGGTCTTTGTCATGAATGAGTGGTGAACTTTATCAAATGCTTTTTCAGCATCTATAGAGATGATCATATGGTCCTTGTGTTTGAGTTTATTAATATGGTGTATCACATTTATTGATTTGCGTATGTTGAACCAACCTTGCATCCCTGGGATGAATCCCACTTGATCGTGATGAATAATTTTACGTATGTGTTGCTGTATTCTGTTTGCTAGTATTTTAGTGAGGATTTTTGCATCTATATTCATCAAGGATATTGCCCTGTAGTTTTCTTTTTTCGTTATATCTTTACCTGGTTTTGGTATCAGGATGATGTTTGCTTCATAGAATGAGTTTGGGAGATTTGCGTCCGTTTCAATCTTTTGAAATAGTTTGTAAAGAATCGGTGTCAATTCCTCTTTGAATGTTTGGTAAAATTCTGCTGTGAATCCATCTGGTCCTGGGCTTTTCTTTGTTGGGAACCTTCTGATAACAGCTTCAATCTCCTTTATTGTTATTGGTCTGTTCAAATTTTCTACGTCTTCACGGTTCAGTTTTGGGAGCTTGTGTGTGTCCAGAAATTTATCCATTTCCTCCAGATTTTCAAATTTGTTGGCGTATAGTTGTTTATAGTAGTCTCGAATGATTCCTTGTATTTCAGATGAATCAGTTGTAATATCGCCTTTTTCATTTCTAATTTTTGTTATTTGAGTCTTCTCTCTTCTTTTTTTTGTTAGCCATGCTAATGGTTTGTCAATTTTATTTATCTTTTCAAAAAACCAACTTTTTGATTCGTTGATCTTTTGAATTGTTTTTGGTTTTCAATTTCATTCAGTTCTGCTCTGATCTTAATGATTTCTTTCCGTCTGCTAACTTTAGGTTTGGATTGTTCTTGTTTTTCTAGTTCTTTAAGGTAAAGTGTTAGGTTGTTCACTTGCCATCTTTCTATTCTTCTGAAGTGAGCATTTAATGCAATAAATTTTCCCCTCAATACTGCTTTTGCAGTATCCCACAGGTTTTGGTATGATGTATCATTGTTTTCATTAGTTTCAATAAATTTTTTGATTTCCTGCTTGATTTCTTCTTGGACCCATATGTCATTAAGTAGAATGCTGTTTAATTTCCATGTGTTTGTATAGTTTCCAGAGTTTCGTTTGTTCTTAATTTCTAGTTTTAATCCATTGTGGTCTGAGAAGATACATGGGATAATTGCAATTTTTTTGAATTTATTGAGACTTGATTTGTGACCTAATATGTGATCTATCCTGGAGAATGATCCATGTGCTGATGAGAAGAATGAATATTCTGAGGTTGTTGGGTAGAATGTTCTGTAGATATCTGCCAATTCCAATTGGTCTAGAGTCTTGTTGAGATCTTGTGTTTCTCTACTGATTCTTTGCCTAGATGATCTGTCTAATATTGACAGTGGGGTTTTCAGGTCCCCTGCTATTATGGTATTAGTGTCTATTTCCTTCTTTAGGTCTAATAG
Source organism: Cynocephalus volans (assembly GCF_027409185.1). Taxonomy (NCBI): domain Eukaryota; kingdom Metazoa; phylum Chordata; class Mammalia; order Dermoptera; family Cynocephalidae; genus Cynocephalus; species Cynocephalus volans. Next base: position 130,499,853 of record NC_084463.1, read on the forward strand.
AGTTTGTTTTATAAATCTGGCTGCTCCAACATTGGGTGCATACACATTTATGATTGTTATGTCTTCTTGATGGATCAGTCCTTTTATCATTAAGTAGTGTCCCTCATTGTCTCTTTTTATGGTTTTTAGTTTAAAGTCTACTTTGTCAGATATAAGAATAGCTACTCCAGCTCGTTTTTCTTTTCTGTTTGCATGGTAAATCTTTTCCCATCCTTTCACTCTTAGTCTGTGTGAATCTTTATGGGTGAGGTGGGTCTCTTGTAGGCAGCATATAGTTGGGTCCTGCTTTTTGATCCAGTCAGCCAGTCTGGGTCATTTAATTGGGGAATTTAAGCCTTTTACATTAAGAGTTGTTATTGAAAGGTGTTGATTTATTCCTAGCATTTTATTGGTTGTTTGGTTGTCTTAGGTGTCTTTTGTTCCTTGCTTTCTGATTTGCTGTTTGGTTTCTGTGTTTGTTGGTTCCTTAGGTTGTAGATAGTGTTTTTGTTAGCTTGTTTTCTCTTCATGAATGCCATTTTTATTATACTAGCGGGTTTAGATTTTTCTTGGGTTTTTATGGCAGTGGTAGTTATTTTTCAGGAACCAAACCCAGTACTCCCTTGAGGATTTCTTGTAAGGGTGGTCGTGTGGTAGTGAACTCCCACAGTTTTTGTTTGTCTGAGAAATATACTATTTGCCCCTCATTTCGGAAGGATAGCCTTGCAGGGTAGAGTATTCTTGGCTGGCAATCTTTGTCTTTTAGCATTTTGAAAATATCATCCCATTCCTTTCTAGCTTTTAGGGTTTGTGATGAAAAGTCTGATGTTAACCTGATTGGGGCTCCCTTATAGGTGATTTGACGCTTCTCTCTTGCAGCTTTTAAGATTCTCTCTTTGTGTCTGAGTTTTGCCAATTTGACTATGACATATCTTGGAGAAGGTCTTTTTGGTTTGAATACATTTGGAGATCGTTGAGCTTCCTGGATCTGAAGATCTGTGATTTTTCCTATACCTGGGAAGTTTTCTGCCACTATTTTGTTGAATATGTTTTGAATGGAATCTCCATTTTCCTCCCCTTCTGGAATACCCATGACTCGGATATTTGATCGCTTAAGGTTGTCTGATATCTCTCTCAGATTTTCTTCAATGTCCTTGATTCTTTTTGCTTTCTTTTTGTCTGCTTGTGTTATTTCAAACAGCCCATCTTCAAGTTCTGAGGTTCTCTCTTCAACTTCGACAAGCCTGCTGGTTAAACTCTCCATTGTGTTTTTTATTTCGTTGAATAACTTCTTCAGTTCAGCAAGTTCTGCTACATTTTTTTTCAGGACATTGATTTCCTTGTACATTTCCTCTTTCAGATCCTGTATACTTTTCCTCATTTCATCATGATGTCTAGCTGAGTTTTCTTGTATCTCATTCAGTTTCCTTAGAATTATCACTCGAAATTCCTTATCAGTTATTTCAAGGGCTTCTTGTTCTATAGGATCTAGAGTTTGAGATTTATTAACTTTTGGTGGTGTACTTTCTTGATTTTTTGTATTTCTGGTATCTTTTTTTTGGTGTTTATTCATTGTGGCAGGGGGTTTCACAGTCCACCGGTTTGAGACTAATGACTAACTAGGATGTTTCTGTGGTTGCCAATTTCATATGGCTCCCTCCGTGACTGCTCAGTTGGCCTCTAGTGCCTTGTGTGTGTGGTTGCCTCGGGTCTTGGGCTTCTCCGGGGAGCAACCTTTCTGGTCAGCTTGGACTCTGCTGGGCTGGTGGATCACGTACCCCAGGGTGTGTGATCTCTGTTGAGCTTTCATTTCCTGTGCAGGACTTCTCCCTGTTCCGTGTGCTCTGGCCCAGGCTGTTAGATCGTGCAGTGGCGACCCCACCAGGTGTGTGGTTTCTGTCGAGTCTCCACCTCCCTGGCCACACATCTCCCCACTCTGTGCGCACTGTGCTGGGCTGGGGCGTGTTTTCTGCACCCCTCGTCTATCAGCTGGGCCTTCAAGACCCTGCTCGGCACTGCCTCACCCAGGAAGTCTACCAGGTTTGTGCTAGGCACAGACGACCGGTCTCTCTGGGTGCCTTTGTAGCACTATGTAGATCTTTCTCGGGTCTTGTTCACCTTTTTATCCCCCCAGTATAAACCGAGTCTAGCGCCCACCTGCAGCCTGGTCTCCGGCAGGTTCATGCGGGACTGGGAACTCTCCTACCACACTATTCCCAACCCGAAATTCGTTAGGCTTTTTTCCAAACTGGTGGCCGCAGAGATGGTATCTGCCTCCCAGTAACAGGGAGTTTACCTGGGGCCGGAGTCCAGGGTGTGGTGGAGTGACAGTCGGCCCGCCCGTACTTCCTTGCCCGCCCGACACTGGCCGGGGACGCCCCACGCCACCAACCCGCCAGAGAACCGCGGAGGGAGTGGGAGGGGATGCCGGTCCACAGGCTCCGGAAAGCCTCGTGCCAGGCCAAGCAAGTGGGAGGGCTCAGTGATGGCCGAGGTGGGCAGGGCTGCCCGCACCTGGGAAAATGGAGGCAGCACCAGGGCGGTGAGTGGTCTGGTGGTGCAGGCGGGAGCCGGGTGGGCATCCACCCCCCGAACAGAGCTGTGCCACAGGTCACTCACAGTGCTGTGCCAGGTCCGGCGCCCACTCTGTCTCTGGTTTGTTGCCTTCCCAGTTCTCGGCTGCTGCCCCCTCTGGCTGTTCAGTCGCGGCATGGCTCAGGCGCTCCCAGGAATCTTCTTTAATGCTGGCCTGAAACCTCGAATCCTGAATAGGGCAGCTGGCCGCCTTCAGCGCGGCCCCGGCCTCCGGGTTCCTGGCTGCATCCACAGCAGCCCTGGCGCCGTGTTCCCTGTTTAGAGACTCGCTTTTGCAGCTAAGAAACAGTTCTTTTCCTGCTCCACACTTCAAAGCTGTTGCCTGTAAATGAGGCAGCCTTTCCTGCCGGGGGTAAAGTGGCGGTCACCCCCCACGACCGGCCAGCAGCAGCGGTCCTCCCTTAAGAGATTGCAAGAGGATGGTCCACAAGTTTCCCGGCTGCCTGAGGCCCAGTGGCCACCTTTTCCACCTCAGCTACTCCGCGCCAGCCGCCGCAGCTGCCGCCATCTTGAAAACTCTCAGAATTTGTTTTAATAAATCAACTTTACTGAATTATAATTCATATACAATAAAATGCACCTATTTTAAGTGTATTATTTTAGTGACTTTTTACAAATTTATACACTCATGTAACCACACCATAATCAAGATATAAAACATTTCCATCACCCCAAAAAGTTTCCTGGTTCCTAAATAGTTTACTGGCCCCAAGCACTTGATATCTCCTTTCTATCACTAGAGATTAGTTTTGCTTTACTAGAGTTCATGTAAAGTCAGTCATACTGTATGCTTTTTTAGATCTGGGGTTTTTTCACTTAGCTTAGTGTTTTTGTAATTCATCCATGTTGTTTCATGTATATCAGTAGTTCATTTTCTGCTATTGTTGTGTAGTATTCCTTTAAGAATATACCATTTGTTTTTTCATTCACTGGTTGCTAAACATCAACTTGAGTTGTTTCTAATTTTTGGCTATTACAAAAAAAGAAACCTGCCATAATCAATCTCTATAAGTCTAAGTGGGGACATGTGTTTTGAACTTTCTGCTGGGTCCTATTATAAATGTATGTTTAGCTTAATCAGAAACAGCCAAAATGTTTTCCAGAGTAGATTTGTAGATTTAATGGAATTCCAATACCTTTTTACATTGCCACTAGCAATGTAAGAGTTTTTTATTTGCTGCACATTCTTGGCATCACTTGTATTTTAATTTTAGTCATTCTAAGTAGGAATGTAGCAGTTTCTTAAAGTGTTTTTAATTTGCATCTTTTGATGTTTAATGCTATTGAATGTCTTTTAATATGTTTGTTGGCCATTCATATATCTGCTTTTGTGAAGGGTGTGCTCAAATCTTTTGCTCTTTTTCATATTGGGTAATTTGTGTTCTTATTGAATTATATGAATTTTTAACATGTAAGTATAGTGGATACCAATCTTCTATCAGATATATGTATTGCAAATATTTTCTCTCTGTTGGTGGCTTGCCTTTTTATCTTCTTAATGGTGTCTTTTCAAAGCAAATTTTTGAAATTTTCATAAAGTGCATCTTACTCATTTTTTCTATTGTGGTTCATGCTTTCATGTCCTGTCTAAGAAACCTTTGCCATCTCTAAAGTTACAAAGATTTTCCCTACATTTTCTTCAAATAGCTTTATTGTTTCAGCTTTTACATTTAGGTCTATGATCCATTTCAAGTTAATATCTGGGTGGTAAGATTGAGGCTTTTGTTGTCATTTGTTTTTTGCAGGTGGATATTCAGTTATTCCAGGACCATATGTTGAAAAGCAATTATTTCTCCACTTTTGTCAAAAACCAAATATGTGGGCTTATTTCTGGACTCTATTCTCTTCCATTGATCCACATTACTATTCTTTTGCTATTTCCACATTGCCTTGGTTGCTGTAGCTTTATAACAAGTCTTGAAATCAAATAGTGAGTCCTCTGTGTTCTTTTCAGATTTGTTTGGCTATTGTATGAGCTTTGGATTTCTATGTAAATTTTAGCATTAGCTTGTCGATTTCTTCAAAAATCTTTCTAGGATTTCCATTGGGATTCCATTAAATCTATAGGTCAGATTGAAGATTTGAGTCTTCCATCTCATGAAGACGATACATCTCTCCATTTATTTAGGTCTTTTTTACTTATTCTTACAGTATTCTGTACTTTTCTATGTAGAGCTAGTTCATGCATGTATTTTGTTAAATTCATCCAAAATTTTTAATGTTTTTGGAATTGATCATGAGTAGAATTTTAAAATTTTCAGTTTCTAGTATTTGTTACTAGTATGAGGGTACTTCAAAGAGTTCGTGGAAAGAATCATTTTATCTTTTAATTTTATTTTTCAATGAGCTTTTTGAAGTATTCTTGTATGTAAAAGTACAGTTGATTTTTATATATTGACTTTCCGTGCTACAACCTAGATAACCTTGACTTATAGTCCTAGTAGCTTTTTGGTAGATTCCTTAAGACTTCCTAAGCATGTGGTCATGTTGTCTGCAAATAAAAATGGTTTTACTTCATCTATTTCAATCTGTATGCCTTTCATTTATTTTTCATGGCTTATTACATGGTGCTGCGGGTTGAATTGTGTCCCCTAAGGTCCATGTATTAGAAACTTAAGCCCCACTGTGACAGTGTTAAAAGGGTGGGAAATCTATTATGGTAATTATAAGAGTTGATTGTATTGTAAGGACTGTACCCTTGTGAATAGAATAATCCATTCTTGGAGTAATGGGTGTGGTTCTGGTGGTTTTAAAAAGAGAGTGAATAAGGAAGTTAGTCTCTGTGCTCTGCCATTCTCTCCATGTGACACCACGCATTGTAACAACAATTGTATCACCTCACCAGATGTTTTCCCTGGACTTCGGACTTCTCAGCCTCCAAAACTGTAAGCAATAAATATTGTTTCTTTATAAATTACCCAGTTCCAGATATTTTGTTATAAGCAACAGAAACAGACTAAGACACATGACTAAGACCTTCTGTACAATATTGACTAGAAATGGTCACTGGTTATACTTTCGTTTTTCCCAACCTCAGGATGAAAGCATTCCACCTTACCATTAAGTATGCTTTTACCTATAGGTTTTTTGTAGGTCCTTTTATCAGGTTGAAGAGATTTCATTCTATTCCTTGTTTGCTAAAATTTCTCTTAGGGATTGCTGTTGAATTTTGTCAAATGCTTTCTCAGTATCTATTGAAATGATCATGTGGTTTTTCTTTTCTAATCTGTTATTATGGTACATTGATTTTTCAAATCATAAATCAAACTGGCATTTCTGTGATAAATGCCTCTTAGTCATACTATATCGTATTATTATTTTTATATAGTACTGATTTGGTTTTATGATATTTAAAGAATTATTTTCATATGTGTTCATGAGGCATTTTAGTCTGTAGCTTTCTTTTCCTGCAATATTTTGGTCTGGTTTTGGTATTAGGATAATACTGGCCTCATAAAATGAGTTTGGAAATGTTTCTTTCTACCCTTTCCTCTTTTCTGAAAGAGTACAAGTAGCACTGTTATAATTTCCTTAAATGTAGGTAATGGTCTATAGGGTTTTTTTTACTCTTTTCCTGGTTTTGGTATCAGGGTAGTAATGGGCTTGTAAAGTGAGTCTTCCTTTTTTCTGAGTTTGTTAAATATTGGTATTGTTTCTTCCTTAAAATGTTTGATTGAATTTACTAATCAAGTTTCCTGTGCCTGAAGAGTGTGTGTGTAGAGGGGGAAGGAGGAATAATTTTAAATTTGAAGTTAATTCTGGTTTTCTATTTCTTCTTTTATTACATTTGATAATCTGTATCCTTCAAGGAGTTTTTCCATTTCTTCTAGTTGTGAAATATTTTAGCATGAAGTTGTTCATAATACTATATTAATGCTTTCAATGTTTATAAAACCCAGTGAAATTTTCTATGTCATTCTCAGTATTGGTAATCTCTGGCTTATTTCTTTTTATTTTTTATCAGCCTAGCCAGAGGTTTATCAATTTTATTGATCTTTTCATCAAACCAGTTTTGGGTATCATTGGTTTGTTCTCTCTTCTTTTCTTTGGTCCAGTTTTTCTTCCACTGATTTTTCTTCTTTATTTTTTTATATCATTTACTTTTTCTTTCATTTTCTTTGAATATACTTTCCTTTAATTCTTTGAACATATTTATAATAGCTGTCTTGAAGTCTTTTTCTGCTAAATCCAACTTCTGAGCCCATTTGGAGTCAGTTTCTGGAGGCTGTGTTTTCCTTAGTATGGGTCATATTCAGTAATTTGGAGGTGAAAATTGCACATTATAAATAATGTGTTATTGTAACTCGGAATAACATTATGTTTTTCTGAGGATTTCTGGGGGGTTTTTTTGTTCTAATAGATAGTTAACTTGCCTATGCTTAATTATTAACTTTCACTTCAGTATAATATGTAGCAGATGATATCTCTGCTCAATTTTTCCAGCTTTTAGATGTTGCCTTTTTAGCTTGATCATGGTTCTCCACTGCAATCACATAGTTTACTAGACAATTAAATATTTGAACAGAACTTATACTCAGATTTTAGGACTCATACTTTCTCTGATTCTCAACCTTGAGTTCTGTGCTCTCACAACTCAAGTCAATAAGACATCAGCCTTCCACAGTTCAAGGTTCTCAGTTTGTGAAATGTATGCTCTCAGAAAAGTAGCAAACATGCAAATCTCACATGATTCAGTTGTCTTTTAACTTCTCCTGCATTCTCTTTTCTGCTTGCTGTTTCTTTTTCCCACTCATGCTTAGCTTAGTGGTCAGCCAGGGGTTTGGGCACAGTTGATAATAATATTCTGGGATCTCAATCCTTCTGGAGCTCTCTTATTTTCAGGATGTTCGCCCTAAATTTTCAGCTATGTTGATAACCCTGAACTTTGAATTCTGTCACCTTAAGCTGGAAAGGATATGATTTAATGCTGCCAGTGCTAAGGGAAATTAGAAACACTCTTAGGCAAAAAAGCCATAAACTTGAAATTCTTACATGTCGTGATTACTGTCTTTCAAAAGAAACTCTGTTGTTGTTGTTGCCTGCTTTTCATTGCTTTCCAGTGCCTTCAATAGCTATTTTTAAAATGGTATTTTGACCAGGATTATAATTATAGCTGCAGGAGGTTTTGTACAATAACTTCATGTTGATATTACCACAAGTTCAAACCTCCTTAGGAATGTTTTCAATAGTTTGATTTTTATAAATATTAGTGATGCCTGATATAGGAATCAATTAATATTTATTGAGTAAATTAATAATGGTTACTGTCTTTTTAGACAATTTACCTGTGTTTCTTGTCTTTCTGTTGTGTTCAAACCATTAAAAGAAAGATATAAAATTATAGGCATGTAGCTTATCAGTAATATTAAGAGTACAAAGGTAAACTAAAGCTGTTTTCATTATGTAATGACATCTCAAAAATATAATAATTTTTGCCTAAGAAATCTACTAATTCATTATTTAATCATTAAAATTCAGAAAGAAAGGGGGGAATGAGCAAGTAATAAAAAGCAAATGGATTGTTTACCAGAAAAATGAGTACAAATTTGTACTAAATGAGTACAAATTTGCACTAAATGAGTACAAATTTAAGGACTCTATAAAATTAAAATCTTCAATTTTTTTCTTTTTTTAATTTTTTTAATTGAAACGTAATTGATTACACATATTTATAGGGTACTGAATTGACTGTCAGTGTTTGTATATCATGTGTGATGATCAAATCAATATTACCAGCAGGTTCATCATTACAAATTGTATTTATTCTTTGTGTCCGTTACCCAGTTACTCCCTAATCCCCATCCTCCTACTCCTTCTTTCCCACCTCTAGTAACCGGGTCAGGTTTAGCTAAAGCAGTTACTTCCTCATGCCTGACTTGCCTTCTGAAATCTTCAGTTTTAAATAATTGTTGGACTTTAAACCCAAAACCAGATAGTAGATGTAGTACTATTTTTGCAAATTTTATAAACATTAATCATCAGACTACACAAACATTAAGTGCTTAATTATTATTACATGAAAGAAATGAGGTGTGAGTTTACAGACTGGTTGGCAGGCCATAATGACCATTTAAGATTACCATTTTAGGTGCAGTGCCTGAGAAAATGCCCTGTATTTTAGTAAAGAAAAAAAATACTCTTTGATTTCCTTGATATTATGATCATACATAATCCTCTAAGTTTTGTAGATATAAGAATGGTGTAGTAGCTGGAGAATGATCTTTGGAATTAGAAAGTCTCTGTTACAAGTCCCTACTTCTCACTGACTACCTTGACAAGTTTCTTAGACTGTCTAACCGTGCTTTAGGAAGACACAATTATTGCCCTACCTCATGTACTTGTTTTCAGGAGAAAAATTGTAAACTATTTGCACTGCTGGTATGTGATAGGATTCTGACTGTAATTTTTTTCTTTTTTACAGAAGAGGATAAATATAATATTTACTCACCTTTGCTCTTCAAGTATTTCTTGGCAGAGGGAATCATCAATGGGCATACTTTGTTGGTCGCGTCTGCTAAAGAAGACCCTGCTGACATTTTACAGGTATAGAATACACTAATTCAATATTGCATTTTGAACATTTCATGAAAGAAATATTGTTTATATATGTAAACAAGATCTATGTTTACATATATGTACTATATTTAAATGCATTAATGGAACCGTACAATTTTAATCTCAATGAAAAATATTCAATTAATTTAAACTTAGAATTTCATTTTAAATTAGTGTTCTTAGACAATTTTTTTAACTTAAAATTCATATCAGAGGGGGAAATACTAAAAAGCTATTAAAAACTGACTAAAAATTATTGGAACATACATTTATAAAAGTCATGTTTAATAGCAAAAAGTTCCAGTTTGCACTACTTACTGAAGAAAGGGTGAAATATTCTTTAATTCTTTACTTGTAATTATAACATTCTAATTTGACATAATTAGTCTATTTTCATCCCAACTACTACTGTGCCCAAGCAGATTTTCCAAAATCTAAGCCTTTCTTTGCTATTCACAAAATATGACTTACCTGTTACCCTTCAGAATCCCTTAAAAGAAAGTTGAAATTTTAATTTTCACCTTGAAACTGTAAGATCAAAGTATAGGAAATCATACCATATGAGTTAAACAAATAATGGAATAAAAACAAAAGTGATATCTATATAATTAGCAAATTATCTAAGACAATTTTAATATTTTACATTTCTACTTAGTACAAACAAGAATAAACTGGTTCCAAGGCACTACAATATTTGGTATTTTTATTGCAAGTTTTAAATCATAGTTTTATTCTAAAAATATCTAAGAAAATTAAAATATTCATAAAAACAAAAATTCTTATATGCAGTAGGTAATGTTCTGCATAGTCATGATAATAAGAGAACTGAAAAAAAATAGGTAAAGAAAAAACAACTGCAGAATATCTGATAATTCTATTTCCAGTATGCTAAATGTGTGAATCAGAAGAAAGATATAGAAATTAGAAGTACTTATTTAATATTATTTTGCTTTGAGAATATCAGAAGTAATTCTCTTCCAAGTCAAAGCAAAAATGATAAAATATGTGATTAATGTTCTGTGTCCTTTTTGAGCCAAATCACACTTTTTACCTCAGAGAGGACAATTCTAACTTGTAGAATTGTTAATTCCTTTGTCCAGAACAAGACCCCAATTTAAGCCATTATTTGAATAGTGTTTATAATCCGAAGTCATTTTTTTCATACATGTTCTACAAAATAGCAAATGAGTAAGTCACTTATAAGGAATTCACAGCATTATAAATACTAATTCACAGTAGCTGTCAACAGACACCAACAATCTTCTATACCCAAGCGTAAAAGTTACTATAATACTAAGGTCAAAACTAACATGATTCTTTCGTATGAATCAGACTTTGCTTATTAAATAATACTAACATAAATCCAAAGGAAAAGCCTTTGTATAATTGATTTTCCTCTGGTTGCAGGTCATATTTTTTCCTTCAGTATTTTTTTAGTTGTTTAGCTTTTGCAATATTTTCTTGATGTGATGTTTTTATTTCTCCTTTTGTTCTTTTTTTCTGGTTTTAATCATCTTGGCCATTTCTGGACAGTACTACATTTTCTAGGAGCACTGCCGAAAGGAACCTATACAGGTTCTTCATGGCATGTTCCACAACATACTGTGCCTAAGATTTTATATCAAACATCCTTATAGCCGTTATAGGAAAATTTCACCAGGCCAGAAGCAAGAAGGTCTATACATGCTTTTTTAAATCAAATATTTTATTTTATTTTTCTTTCTTGCCTCCTCCAACCTAAGTAGCTGATGTTAAAACCTAATATATATACCTGTACATTTTATTTTAAATAACTACAGTTTTTTATTTCAAAATTAATCCCTGACATCTTTCTTAGGTACCTTGAATTCGTACAAGTCTAAAATCTCAGTGTACTTTACCCATCCTTTTTTAGATTATGTGAAGGATTCTGAAGTTACAAAAGAAAAAATACCTTTTTATCAGGCTTTTAAAAAATACTCAGTCATATATGCAAATAGTTAGATTCTACAAACACTTATTCATAGAACAATTTTATGGCATGGGGAAAAAATACAAGACTAGAGTAAAAAAGAAAATAAGGACTTAAAAAGTTGCACCATTTCTGACCAAATTGCAAACGTCTGACCAAGATAAATTAATAAGGGCCAGATTTTTCCTCATGCCTGAAACAACCGAAAAAACAGCACATGATATATGAAACAACAGCTCTCAAAATATCAGGCATCAGACAATGAAGGGCAGTGATTCCTGAAATATGTAAAACAAAGGTGAGTCCTATAAGTTCCCTAGCTTTCCAAGACATGATACAGGAACAGGAGCTCGGGATAAGTTGACCTTAGGAGACAGAGCTAGGAGTGCGGGGAGGCCAAGGAAATTAGTATTTACAAAACAGAATACATGAAAGGGGAGAGCTGCATATAGAGTGAGCTTTGGAGTTGTGCACAGGGTTTCTTACTAGTCTTCAGATGAGTACTCATCTGTACATGCGTATAAGGAAATTGTCTGAGGCTAGGAAAAGAACCACCTGAAAATATTAAAAGTAACAATCTCCCATGCTAAAACTAGTTCCCATTCTCACATGCCAGAATGGAAATCAGATAGAGTATGTAGAAAAGTTTTGCATTGCTAGGGGGCAAAATTATCCCTAGATTATAAATGCTGCTGCCTAGTGAAGCTTAAAAACAAGGACCGAAATAATCAACTGGTTTTTTTTGGTGTCTGACCAGTATGAGGATCCAAAGTTACAACCTTGGTGTTAGAAGGCTGCACTGCAGCCATCAACTGTTTTCAAGTAATTTAACTATGTCCCAGAACAAAGCTCAAAAATATTAACAGCAATACAAAAATATCAAATACTCAACAGAATAAAAGATACAATGTCTGGTATCCAATTAAAACTTAGTAGGCATGCAAAGAAGCAAGAAAATACAATTTATAATAAGGAGAAGAGTTAATTAAAATAAAAAAGAAATGAAGCAGATGATAAACTTAGTAGATAAGAATGTAAGCTTTTATTATACCTGTATTCTACATATTCAGTAAGCTAGAGGAACGATTGATCATGTTAAATGGAGATGTGAAAAATATAACTATAAACACAAGTTGAACTTCCAGAGATGAAAACTACCATGTCTGCAATGAGAAATACATTTGAAGGTATTAAAGTAGACTAGACACTTTTTATATTGTTTATTATAAGCATATTATTATTACAAATCATTATTTTTCTTTATGCCTTTTACCTAACCTATTCTTCCCCATCCCCCACCCTCCACCACATCCCCCCATCTCTAGTATCCTTAGGTTTGTTTTCAACTTCTGAAAGTTCAATGTATTGTTTTGGTCTCTTTTCCTTTCTTTCTTTCTTTTCTTTCTTTTCTTCCTTTTCTTTCTGTCCTTTCTTTCTTTTCTTTCCTTTCTTTTCTTTCTTTCTTTCTTTCCACCCAGTTATAAGTGAGAATATGCAGTATTTCTCTTTCTTTGTCTGGCTTATTTCACTTAACAATATTTTTTTCCAGATTCATCCCTGTTGCTGCAAATGGCAGAATTTCATTCTTTTTTTCTGGCTGAGTAGTACTCCATTGTGTATATATCACCACATTTTCCTTATCCAGTCATCCATCGATGGACACTTAGGTTGGTTCCGTATTTCGACTATTGTAAATAGAGCTGAAGTAAACATGGGCATGCAGGTGTCCCTTCAACATGAAAAATGAAAGAGTAATTAACTTGAAGACATAGAATTTGAAATTATCCGAAATAAAACATGGAAAATAGACAGGAAAAAAAAGATTATTGCATCAGTGAGCTGTAGGATAACTTAAAAGTGCCCTAATATGGTATTGGATGCCTTGAAGAGGAAAGTGGTGATACAGAAGAAAAATATGTGAAGAAATAAGGGATGAAAATTTTCCAAAAATAATGAAAATTATAAACCCATAATCCTAAGATGCTTGGCAATCCCCAAGTTTAAAAGTTCTAAAGAAAACAGCATCAAGACGTTATAGTCAAATTCCTTGAAATAAGCGATAAAGGGAAAGTCTTGAAAGTGGCCAGAGGGAAAAAGCACATTACATAGATAGGACCAAAGATAAGGATGACAGCAGACTTTTAGTTGCAAGCAATGTAAGCAAGTAAACTATGGAGGTGTCTTCAAAAAACTAAAAGAAAAGAAAAAGATGCAATCAATCCAGAATTCTATACTCAACAAAAATATCTTTCAAAAACAAAGATAATTTTAAAATAAAAAAAGCTGTTTTTACATGAAAACAAGATAAAGCCTTTTCTAGATGTTAAAATCTGAAAGAATTCATCACAACCAGACCTGCACTATAAGAAATGTTTAAAAAAGTCTTTCATATAAAAGCAAAATAATACTAAACAGATATTTGGATCTAATGAGTAAATATAAAAGACTTTGTTTTCTTATTTTGCAAAGATACTAGAATTAATGGTAGGAAGGAGATAATAAATGGGAAAAAAGCAAAATTGGGAGGGTGATGGATGTATTCATTGTCTTGATTGTATTAATGGTTTCAAAGGTCTATACCTCTGTAAAATATTACCAAATTATACACTTTAAGTATGGGCAGTTTGTTGTGTATCAGTTATACCACAATAAAGCTATTTCCAAAATGCAGAATTTCAGAATCAGTAAATACATTCGACTCAAGTCCCAGTTCTGCTGTTTTTTAATAGCTTCAGCAACCTTTATGTACATTACTTCTTCTTTCATGAAATAAAGGTAACAGCTGACCTTGTGAAAGTCTTCCAAACATGTGATGTACTCAATTTTATAAGTAAAAGATATGGGACTAGGTTGGCACGCAGATTTCTAATATGGGGGAAAAATCATCAAACTTCTTTCCCTTTGCTTTGGTGTACCTAGCAATTCTGATGTAGGTAAAATTGGGATATTTAATTTACAGGACTGTATATTACTGTGGCCATTTCTTAGGCTTCATCTACCTTAGCCTATCAACAGCAGGTGATATAATTGATCACTTCCTTCTCCCTGATACACTTTCCTTCCTTCATTTCCAGGATACCCCACTATTTTGCTGTCCTCTTACCTCACTGGCCACTTTTTCCCATTCTTCTTTGCTAGTTTCTACTTATCTTCTCAAACTTTTAATATAGGAGCATCCCAGGACTTAGTCCATAGATAACTTATCTTTTCTATCCATATTTTCTTGCTAATCACATTCTTCACATTATGTCCCAAAAATGTCAATACTATTCATATGCTGATGACTTTTAAATTTATATGTCTTCCTGGACCTATCTTGAACTCCTTCTGCCTACTTTTATTGTATAATAAGTAGTTGTATATCGAACTGTCTACTCTACATCTTATTTGTGTGTCTACAGGAGATCTCAGACTTAACATGTTCAAAACCAAACTCCTGAGGTGCTCTCCCCAAACCTGTTCCTTTTTCAGTCTTTCCCATCTGAATTGATGACAACTCAGTTCTGTTCGCTCAAGCTAAAACCATGGATTCATCCTAAACTCTTTTTCTCTTAGTCCTCTCATCCAGTTTCTCAGGAAATCCAAATATTTCCAAAATATGACTACTTTGAACCTAAATTAAATTATTTATTGCTTGGCCTTCCTGCTTCTACCTTGCTTCTGTTCAGTCTCTTCTCACCCAAGTATCCAGAGTTATCATCTTCATGTGTAAGTCATATTATATCACTCATCTACTCAAAACTCTCCAGAAGACAAAGTCCACAGTCCTTGTAGTGGTTTCTGAGCACCTAACTAATGTGCTGTCACCTCCCCATTCCCTGTCTGACTTCATAACTTAACATCTCCCTCAACTTTAATCTATATACACGAACTTTCTTGCCTGCTAGGCATGCTCTAAAATTTGTACTACTGGATTTATTATTCCCTTTGCCAAGGTCTTGCTTGCTCAAATGTTGCTGTCTCAGCAGTGCCTAACCTCAATGCACTAATTAGTTTTTTAATCTCTACTCCCACTTCTCAGATCGCTGATCCTCTTATCTGCCTTATTTTTCTCCACAGACTTACCATCACCTGGTATACTTTACAATTTACTTCAGTATTTGTTTATTGTGTATCTTCCCCATGAGGGAAGAGCCTTTTCTCTGTTTCATTTTCTGCTATATTTCTATTGCCTATTACAATGGGATAGACAAATGAATATTAATGTATATGAACAGTTTAAGGAAATAGTAAAATTATATAATCTTTGTGATGATTAATTTTATGGGTCAACTTGACTGGAGCACACGGTGCCCACATATTTGGTTAAACATTACTCTGTGTGTTCCTGTGAGAGTGTTTTTTGCAGGACATTAACATTTTATTTGATAGACGGAGTAAAGCAGATTGCACTCCCTAATATGAATGGGTGTAATCCAATCAGTTGAAGGCCTGAATAAAACAAAAGGGCTGACCCTCCCCTTAGTAAAAGAGGATTTTTGCTTCCTGACTGTCTTTGAATTTTGTACATTGGCTTTTTCCTGCCTTCTGATTCTAACTGAAACATCAGTTCTTCCTGGGTCTTGAGCCTGCCAGCCTTCAGATTGAAACCACACTTTCAGCTGTCCTGGTTCTCAGGCCTTTGGACCTGCATTGGAACTACACCATTGACTCTCCCGGGTCTACAGCTTGCCAACTCACCCTGAAGGTCTTGGGATTTGTCAACCCCCATAATTGCATGAGACAGTTCCTTATAATAAATCTAATAATAAATCTAAATGATTTCAGGCAGATAGATAATATATAGTCTATACTAATATGGGTTATATATATATATATATATATATATATATATATATATCACATATTTACACACAGTATATACACCCACGCACACATCCTGTTGGTTCTGTTTCTGTAGAGAGGACTAATACAATTTTTAATGTCTTAAAAGACTTTCTTGCTCAGGACTAGCATAGGGGTTTTTTTTGTTTTAAAGTTGTTAATTATTCTCTGGCTTTCTTCCATTCATTCCCACCACCCCTCTCCCCACTCTATTGAGGTATAATGGGCAAATAAAAATTGTATATATTTAAACTATTCAACGTGATGATTTGGTATATATATATGCATTGTGAAATGATTACCACAGTCAAGTTAGCTAACACATCCATCACCTCACATAACTACCATTTTGGTGTGATGAAAGTCAAAAGAATTGAGTTGCCATTAATTCAGATGGTTAGATCTACTCTTTCAGCAAATTTTAAGTACACTATACAGTATTATTAACAACAGGCACCATGCTGTATATTAGACCCCCAAACTTATTCATCTTATAACTGAAAGTTTGTGCCTTTGACCAACATCTACCTATTTCTTCTACCTTCTAGCCCCTGACAACCAACATTCTACTCTCTAGCACAGGTGTATTCTAGTGTCATCACATTTGTTATGCTTTATCTTGTATGTTTAGAATGTATTATCAAAGATATTATAATTGCTGCCGTGAAAACCTAATGGTCTTAAGCATTAGTTTTACTTTATATAACATTGCAGATTTGATACTACACTTTGAAATTTTATTTCAGTTTTCTCTTTATGAGTAGTCTAAAACAAGATATTTTTATTTAAATAGCAAGTTTGCTTTACCTGACAATTGAATATTTATCAATAATATATTCAGTGAAGTTAAATATTAAATTAACCATAAGTTGAGTTTGTGATCTTCAGGAAGAATTTATCTCTTTTGATATTAATGCCGTTACTTGCTTTTAACTAAAACTCCTAATATAGATGAGAACTGAAAGTAGTCAAAATTCCTTCATATATGCTAAATAATATACACACTTAACATTTCCCTAAACAAGTAAAACTATTTAATGATTCATTTTTAAACTATTTTAATTTTGATTGTGTTCTTGTTTTTCATACATCTCTATTCTAAAAATATATCTGCTTTTTAAGTTAATACAATCTTCTTCACTCATCAATAATATTTCTTAAATTCCTAATCTTGTCATTTCATATTTCTTACATGTTTGATATGGAATAGTAAAACTGTATTTGATTTAAAAGAGTAATATGCCATTCTCATTTCCCTATGAAAAAGTACAAGAAGTATTTTTTAACATATACATACTTAATGGTGTCCAGTTAGTTTTTATAGATATTTAGAATAGACTGGATTAGAAAAATATGACTGATAAAAATTTAAATTGTATATATTCTTCATAACATCAGTGTAAAAATGTTTCTAATATTTCTCTGAGAAGAATAAACAAAATGTTTTTCTAATTTAAAATGCAATGTTGAATACTAATATAGATAAGTAAGTTTTTTACATAATATTTCATCAGGATTTCAGTGTGCCCAACTCAATTATAGTTATACTTAAAACTTCCTTTTTATCAAACACTCCAACAAAGAGAGACCAAAACCAAGGCATTAATAGAGTTTAGAGATACAGTGCAGGGGGAAAAAAACATGCTATAGTTGCTTAGTTTTAATTTTATGATATGTGATTGGGGATTTCTAGAACCTATAACCAAGGCAAATATTTCTGGTACAAGAAAAGGGAAAAGACAATCTTATAGACCATAATTATCTTAAAACTGTGTATAACTAAAAGACTAGTAAAGGATAAAAAGCCCCATCAGCTGCCTAAGATATATTATATAACCACCCAGCAATTTATCCATCATCCTTTGAAAACATATTCATGCCTATTGTAGTCAAAGCTCCTTAGGAAGTCAGCATTAAGATGTAACACTGAAAAATTACACCCCTTAAAAAATCCTATAGAACAATATACATGATGTTGTTAAAGCTTTTATAAACACATATGGTAAGTATTTTTCAGTTAACTTTTTTATCTAAAGGAATTTTCTTGATCATTTCAAATATAGTGATGAGTATTCTTCATGAAAACTTTCTATGGAATGTTTTCTAAAATAGTAAAAACTACATTATTAGGTTAAAATATTTAAACATTTATCAGTAGACTGCTTTTTTCATGTAAAAAATTATATACACACACATGCACACACAAACATTTCTTTAGAATTTGAAAATGCTAAGATTTTTGTATTATATTCTTTTCATAATTTTAATGAAATGTTATGTGTTAACATTTATAGAATTAGAGAAAATAAAATGATTTTCATAAGTAAATTTAAATGCTTTTTCATGATAACCAAGATCAATTTTAAAAATTAATTTTTATTATTTTCTAGTGATGATATACCAAATAGGTAATATTCATGCAGGAAAAGGTGTCTAACATCTAGAGCAGAGAGTGAATTTTTGGCTTGTTGCATTAACTTTTTGAGTTATCTGTTGTATCCAATATGTACTGTTCAACATCAGCCGCAATTAAAACAAAGTGGGTGGTTAGGATGCTCTAAACAAGCTTAAAAGTTGTATTTTTTAAAAATATGTACTCAGGAGAAGTACGTGGTTATCAGCAGGAATGTTATAACTACCTTGGTGTTTACTAAAGGCTTACAGCATATAATATTTTTTAATATCAAATATAGCATTAAATAATTCAAATTTAAAATCCATTAAGGTGAGATTTTCCATATTTTATGTATAGAAAATCTTTCATAATTGAAAATGAATACTCACTTTATAATAACCCATAAATTACAGAATAAATAACAATTCATTAAAAATAGGACATATAATATTTAATGAATTAACATAGCAACAGCATATTCAGTAATGAAACAGTACAATAAAATGTGAAAATTTACATTAGCATCTTTAGGATTCCTTCTCATGGACTTTAAGGTCATAAGCAAAAATTAAAATATCTTAATAATTTGAAAGCATTATTTTGTATCCCAAAACACCAGACTTTTGCCCAACTATTGAACTCATTTCTTAAAGACTGATTCATTGTACCTTATGTCTTTTGCTTTATTTGATTTTTTGGTTTTAACTGAGATCAAAGATATTATTGGATTTAGAATTACATGAAGCACTATTATTTGCTAAACAACGTAAAATTTGAATTGCTATTACAAAGTTTTCTTTTCCTTCTGTTAATTTGGTATCAAGATTAAAAAGTCTGTGTTTGCCATTCGTCTGTTGTTATTCACGATCATAAAACAAAATTTAGAAGTCTGAATACAGTGAGTTGTCAATTGTCTGCTCTTACTTCACTGTAGTAGAGTCTGGTATTTCTGACTGAATAGAATACAAAAATATCTCAGATCCAGCCCTTGTTTTCCTAGTTCTGCCAAAAAAAAAATGGGACAGCTATAAGAATGAAGTTAAAGAAACAACCCTTGATCGGCCAAATACTCTACTGAACATTTTTATTTTACTCACCTCCAAAGTTGTAGTCTTATGATTCAGAACAAAAGCAATTAATCATGTTATAAGTAATTAAAAATTATTTCTGGTCCTCTTATCATTCTACTTTTCAAACTTTATGCATGCTCCATACATTATAAATAATATTTTCCCACACATTTTTACCTTTTTTAGGCTATATAATGATATTTATTGTATTTCCTTAAAAGTATTTTAGCATTGTATATCTTTTGTGCATAGTATAAGTATAGACATTAGAAGAGCCCTTTGAAGGCAGAACATCAGAGCATGTTCCCTTCATTTCTTTGTCAACATTTTATTTGTCCAGAAAATTGTCAGGCTATCTATATACTTTTCAGAGCTTACTACTCTGAAATGCTAGTTGAGCCGGAAATTTGCTGTTTGACCCCAGGGTTTCAATCTTTTTTCCCCCTGGCTTCTGTGAGAGCTTATTTAAAATTCTGAGTTCTCCCCTGGCAGCCACAGTTAGAGCTTCTTTGGCAAACTAAAAAGACTAAGAAAAAAACTTGCAAAGGCTCAGTACTGCTTCTAGTGACCTACATTTGTAGCCAGCTTTTAAAGATGGCATGTGCCTGATTTTCCAGTAAGGAAATGTAAGATAAAAATAAAATGTAAAGGAGAGTAAACCCACTGTCCACCTCTCTGTCACTAACTAGCGAGAATTATTGCTGCTATAATATTAAAATAAACACACACTTGGCATTGATGTTTGTGCATCAGTCAACAAAAGAAAAGAATTTGCATGCAGAAAAATTGCCTAAGTTATATAGCAAAAATGCTTTACACTGTGATAGGACATTTATCCTCAAGAAGGTGAAATTTACTTGGAATCTTAGTTTAGATTTTAATTTCTGTGTTACTAGTTTACTAGCTGCAAGACCTTGCACAAGTCACTTAACTTTTCATATTAAGATAGGAATAATATTTACCCTGGCTACCTTATCCCAGAGTTCAAAATTAAAAAGAAAAATCTAGGGTTTTCTTTTTTTTTTTTTTTTTTTTAATCTTAAAGCACTTATTCCAGGCTTCAAATTTACATTCAAAAAATTTATTTTAACAAAAAAATGAATGGTTGTGAATCCTTAGATGATTATTGTTATGTTCAAAATAAATGTTAAAATCTTGGGACTGTTCTACATTTATTATTTTTTATCAATGTTTTATCATTATTGAAAAGAAGCCACACAAAGTCAGAATTGGGAATATTAAAAATGGAGTTCATTTTTCTTCTGACTACTTTTATCTTTTCAGAAGAAAGGGTATTCAGTCCTTTTGAGAGGGATAAATGACTTCAAATTTTGAAAACCAGAGCCATTAAAACTAAAAGAAAATACTTTTTCATCAGCTCCCCAAATTAACATATTATCCCACCAAATGAAACAGTGAAGGATGCCATGAAAGGAAAAAGGCAGCACACCCTCAAGAGTCTTAGATTAAACAGACAGGCAGTGAAATTTATTATGTGCAAAAAGATACCTTCACTGTGTGAAAACCCCAAAGAAGATAAGGCTCTCTCTCCATCAAGTGCTGGGATGATTCCTTCAGTGGCCAGTGTTTCTTTCCTGAAATTTTAAGTTTTGTTAATCAGAAACTGATAGTTGCAGAAAGTTGCCTTGGTTCACCACAGCCATCTTTTCAAATTATGCTGTGTTAATGAAATCAGAGGACTTTGAAATGTGTTTATCATTTGTATAATGTTCATCCTACAGCTTGACTGTGTGTCTAAAAGTCTGTGCTAGATTTCCAAAACAGGGTGGACAGATAATATTAAACAAGATTTAAATTGGAAATAGAGAATAGATCTGAGACTATGCGGTGAAGTTTCTTACCTTTACACTTCTTAAAACAGATCATAACATACAGTCTGCTATAGAATTAAGGAAACCCTGTTATATGCCTTTATCCAGTTGCCTCCACTCCTCAGTAGTCAAGGAGCAGAAAGAGGATCAGTTTTGTTCTATTAACAACAAATGTCCCACAGAAAATAATTTTCAAGTTTAATAAAAATTAAGTGATACCTGGTCTCATGAGTGTGGTGAACCAAGTGCTCCACAGTACCGTAAGGGTTTTTGCTTGTGACATTCTCTATAAGCTGGGTTTATTCTGGAAGAATAAGAGATGAATTCAAACTTTAAAAGGCCAGTCAGTTGTTGCATGTTCCTGAGCTAGGAATTTAACTGATCTGGGTCTCTTAAATGAAGATGATGCCTCATTCCATTCCTAGTTGAGGAGATTTCTTCAACAGTAGATATCTTGAAACTTTAGAATACTTCTTTTCCAAAAATTTAAAAATTCTGTCATCTCTATTTAAGAAGTAATGATAATAAAGATCATTGTTACTATCTTAATTTATTTTAAAATAATTATATTTAGAAATGTTTTCGTTATGTACGGTTGTCAGAAATTATTTTAGTTCATAATAGGAACATTTAAAGGAATTTTGAAGAGAATCTTTTGCACACATAAGAATCCTTCAGTAACTCAAATAATTATTGTATAACCTATTTGCTTAATATAGATAATCATTTATCACATTTTCTTAAAATCAGGTTTATACCCACCCTTTTACAGTAACATTTGCTAAAGGGAATTATTGCACATGGTCACACTAAACCTCCAAATACCAGTGATTGAGTAGAAAGGTCAGTCCCAAGATTTTTACTGTTATAAGAACCACATTGTTCATGTATATATACAAACATACACACACATACATACATGTATATACAATATGCACATAATATACACACACACAAAGTTCACACGTTTCTAACAATGGTAGTCACTTAATTAGTAGATCTCTTCAACTTAACTGTAGAATTATTTGCAATGTATGACCTTATAATTTCCCTCTGAGTATGAGTTTTATTGTTGTGCAATATACTCTGAGCCAGATTAAACATTGACGGTATTAAAGGAGGCTGCCAAAGGAAAACTCCAATTTTTATGGTTAGAAGTATTAATAGAAAGCAGCTGTTCATCCTTGTCTCTCCTTAAGTAAAAGCATAGAATTCCTTATTTTAAGCTTTCTTCTTAAGAAATGTGTTTGAAGTAAAGATGACATTTTGAACTAGTGTATAATACAGCTTTTTTTTACATTTTGATATATAAAATTTATAAAATCTGTACCTTAATTTGACATATGTAGGGAAATCGATAAAATTAATATAGACTACATGAAACGTTCTTAACAGCTTCATGGTTTTATTTTTTATATGTATGAGAAAATAATTATGGAAACTAGTAATGTCAAAATGCCAAGAAACTCAGTGTATTTCCCTTTAAACTTCTTTTAAGTCAATGCCATCCACAGGTGATATTGAAAGCATGTAGCTGGCTTGATCAAGACTTGGAGTGGTGTTTATGGTATTAGCAGACATATTGCTAGAACCTAGATAAGGAGTTTAAATCTGCCGGTCCCTCATTTTCTCAACCTTGCTACTAGATTGGGGTAGAACTCAGGGGTTAATTACATGTCTAATTGCTTTGAGGTACTTTTTAAAATGCAATGCTTTAGAATGTAATTTTTTTTTTTTTTAAAGATGACCGGTAAGGGGATCTTAACCCTTGACTTGGTGTGGTCCACACCACGCTCAGTCAGTGAGCCAACCGGCCATCCCTATGTAGGATCCGAACCCGTGGCCTTGGTGTTATCAGCACCACACTCTCCCGGGTGAGCCACGGGCCGGCCCTAGAATGTAATATTTTTTTAATAATTTGATTATGATTTGTGTTTAAATGAAGATAATATTGTTTATTATTTCTTATTAGTATAATCCTTTCTCTTCATTTCTGAATACTTAATGCAGACTTCCGTTTCCTGTTCTTCATGTTATCCTACTCCTTTCCTCTATTTTAGTCAAGAAAAATGAAAGAAAGATTATCCAGTGTTCTCAACACACTCCTGGTTTACATGTTAAAGAGAAATGTGATAGGAATCAACAGAAAAATATTGAGAACACTGTTCTTATCCCATGGGTTTCCTTTTCTATTTTCAGATTCATGTAGTCGATGTAGTTGCCAAATAAAAAGCCAAATTTTTATCAATAGCTTAACACATTATTTATTAAAATAATATTTATATACCATTGTGAAAGTGTTTTCACCCTTTCTTCTTGTAATAGCAGTAATTTTACCACTCATATTCAAGAAAGACATCTAAATTACACTAAGATATATTCTGATCTGTACTGAATTTAGATTGAAATATGTATGGATATATGTTATTTTACTAATTACTAATCTTATAATCTATGAGATGTTGAAACTTTTTTTATGCAATATCAACTATACCCCTGACTTTCTGACTTCCTATAATTCCATGACATTTTTCTGAATGCTTTTAGTAACTAAAGTCACCCCTCCCCCATACTTCTAAGTATTTTAAATGAAGATAATGTGAATGTACCTTTTATATATGGATATTCAGGTTGGATGTCTAGAGTACTTTTGTATTCAAATTATGATGTCAATCGATAATATCTTTGGGTTTTTTTCTTTTTCTCTTTTCCAACCTTCAGAAAATAAAAGTTGCCAAAACAAACCCACAAAATCAACAAAGTAACATACTGATAAAATAGAATATACTTACTGATACATGGATAATGCCTAAGTAGTATTAATTATACAGTTACCAAAACCTGCAAGGATCAAAAGATTTTATTTTTAAGAAGGATTTCTCATGCTGCATGGATTATGTTGCTACATAATAGCTCAGTAGTACTTCTGCTGAATTGTAAAATAGCTTAGAGAGGAGTATGATGCCCATAGTTGGTGTAATGCATTGATAATTAAGAGGGTGTGAGGTTAAGCTTCATTAACTGCTGAGGGATTGTATCTTGGGTTTTATTATGCCCTAGAGAACATAAAAAGTGAGAAGGGTCAAACTGTTGGAATCAGATTTTGCGTGTGCATCTGCCAAAACAAAGGCCACAAAATAATACAGCAGTAATTACAGAAAGGCATGAATTGAAAAGGAAGAACTATACTTACAGCATCTCATGGATAAGGATAAATGTTTCTGGTGAAAAGTATACTTAAATACTAGAGTATATTTTGGCATTAGAAATTTGTGATAATTTGGTTTCATATAAGATTTTTTAAAGTAGAAAAACTTGTTTTTGTCCAACGGAAGTGCCATTTTCTTTATTTGTATTAGTTTTCTAATCTGTTTCATTGGATTAAAAGACAGAAATTTTATTCTTTCCATTCGACCTTCTGCATAGAACTTATAAAGTCTGTTTTTTGTTTTTATTTATTCCTGACCCTTGCTACCAAATACATGAGGACTATAAGCACCACACTGCAGAAAAGAACCGAAAGTCTGATACCCTTTCTTTTAGGTCAGGAGGATATAACAACCACACAGTATATTCTGTTGGTGCTCTGGATTCAAAATCGAAGGCTGGGGGTTTTCCGAAGTGTGAGGGAGGACCCTGATCTGTGATTGACAGCTGTAATAGTTGAATATTATAGAGTTTAATTCTGAGTGTTCTCTTGAAATAGAGATTTTATCAGAACATTAATTAAATTTTTTTGTTTGATTAGAAACAGACATTGTAACAAATGGTATAGATTTTAGCAGTGATCATCTCTGATAGGGTCAATGAGTCACAGTAAACAGGGTAGGTAATATTGGCATACTTTAAAATTTTCAGAATATGATAACATTGAAAATAAACTCTTACATAATAAATCTTTGAGTATTAGAAGACAAAATTATGAGAATATTCCTTCTTTTTTCCCCAAGCTGTCATTTTTATTAAATAATTTTCACTTGAGTTATGAGTAGTAATATTGAAATCGTCGAGACAGAATTTTTATATAATGGAGTTCTTTTTGTTTTCAGAGATATGGGATGATCTGATACTCTTGACTTAGGATCCAGTTTCTAGCATAGGTTAATTCTCTACTTCACAAGACTTAAAAACCACACTACTGATGATTCTTAATTTGTATACACCAAATTTTTACTTTGTTTTTGTATTTGTATTTTTTTTTCCAGATTTTTGGCTATAAAAGAATGCTAAAAATACTGATGAGTAACTGGGTGTTCACATAGGTCTTAGCTAGGTAAATTAGCAGCATGATAACATTTTCCACACCATAATGGATAAAAGCTTGTTATATATTGATGTAGTGCTTAGAAACAGAGATGCAAAGGGAATTTTGGCCCACTTACTAAAGAAATACCATATTTTATCAGGTCTGAGATGCCATCAATTCTAAGATGCATCATTATTTTATGAACCACTAAGAGAAAAGAACATTACCTCAAAAACTAGAACAAAATGTTTCTTTTCACTTAGAATTTTTTATTTAATTTTTATTGAAAAGAGTTTTCTTAGATTTATTTATTTTTAAGTCACATCACACTTGTATGTTAAAAGAGAGAAGATGGGCAAAATGTGTGAGGTACTCATAAAATTTCTTCACATTCAGATTACTAGTGTTCTAAAACATCAGATTTTATTTTAAAACAATAACATCCATTCTGCAAATATTGTTGCAGATGCTTTCTTTTTTTTTCTCAGAAAGTACCAATAGACGTTTTCTAAAAAGCCAGGATTCATATTCTTCCTTAATTGATCCTTGGCTGAAACATTGAAGAA
This sequence comes from Cynocephalus volans, assembly GCF_027409185.1. Taxonomy (NCBI): domain Eukaryota; kingdom Metazoa; phylum Chordata; class Mammalia; order Dermoptera; family Cynocephalidae; genus Cynocephalus; species Cynocephalus volans. The sequence continues at coordinate 130,525,866 of NC_084463.1, forward strand.
CTACATTTGTCCACTTGCACACTAAGAATAACAAGCAAGTTTTTACATGTGCAGACAGTGATAACAAGAATTACATTTGTCCGCTTGCGCACCAAGAATATCAAGCAAGTTTTTACATGTGCCTGGCTGAATGATATACTGCCAATCGTAAAATGCATGCTGAGACCTCATCCAAATTGCTCTTAACATTCATATTTCTGACATAAACCTCAAAACTCTTCCAGCCTCTCTACCCATTACCCAGCTTCAAAGCCACTTTCACATGTTTAGGTATTTGTTATAGCAGCACCCTACTTTTTGATATCAAAATCTGTCTTAGTCAGCTTGGGCTGCCATAACAAAACACCCTAAATTGGGTGATTTAAACAACAGAAATATATCAGTTCTAGAGATTGGGAAGTTCAAGCTCAAGGTGCCACGATTCAGTTCCTAGTGAGAGCACTCTTTATAGTTTGTAGACTGCCACCTTCTCCCTGTGTCTTCATATGACCTCTGCATGCAGAGAGAGAGAGAGAACTCTTTCTGGTGTTTCTTCTTATAAGGACACGAATCCTATCAGATCAGGGTCCTACCTTTATGACCTCAATTAACCTTGACTACTCCCCTAATGCCCTGTCTCCAAATACCACCTCATTGGATGTTAGGGCTGATACATGAATTTGGGACATGAACATTCAGTTCATAACAGATGTGAAGGATGAAAAGACATGACTAATACATAGTCCCTGCCCTTAATGATCTCACAATGGAATAATTGAAAATTGAGGAAGGCTATCTAAATGAAGACACATAAGGTATTTTTGTACAGACTTTTTAAAAGTTGAGACTTCTAAAGCACTATTCTAGGAATAATGCTGGGAATGCTAGCAATGATAAGTCATATTATCTTTGGTCTGTTTAATTTTATAGTGAATACAGTATGCCCCTTCAGTTTAGAAGGAAGAAATAAATATTAGTTAATGTGATGAAAGAAGGAGATGGCAGGGTGTTGCTGTTTCCTCTATTTTATTCCTTTTCTCTAATGGTACAACTTCCACTTCAGAGAGGATCTCTTAGGTTGGTTAGTCATCAGATATGGATATTCCTAAATGGGCTGTCTTTGCCTCAGGCACCAATGCTCTTCCAAACTGATAGTTTTAGAAGCATACTACTTCATGGAAAAAGGAAATATTTGAGCCACTTTTTCTTAGGATAAAGAGAGTACACTCTTTGAGACTTCATAACTTACTCAATACTGTGAAATAAAAGGATTTTTTAAAATAATTTAATATTAATAACAGCTGTTCCTCTTAACAGTAACATGAAGGTGAATTTGGGGATGGTGGGGTTGGTATAGACCACCATCAGCTCTTTCTTATGGCATTTATTTGACTTCTTATTTCTTAACTGTTCCTCCCCACTATACACAGTTTTTATGTCTATTAACATCTTTACATAAAATATGAAATTTAGCTCTCATATAATACCATAAGCACACACCCAAACATTCCCTCTCTTTATCATTCTCTCTATTACTCTTTATTTCTCCTTTTAATATTTTTAAATCTCCTTCCCTAGTTAAGTCAGTATTCAGTGTTTACATTATGACAATTTTTTATTCACAATGTTTAACATCCTGTGATTCTATTTCCCCTTTTTTGGTACACCTGTTGTTTTTCTGTAGTTAATTATTGCTTCATTTTTCCAACTGTATCAATATTAATTCATCCCAAACATTCTACTAAAAAGCTAAAATAACTCTTCAGTGTATTTAAGCATGATCCTCGTGGAATCTTCCATCCTCCTGCTCCAAGTCAACTGCTGGCTCTCTCAGTTATCTACACAGCTGATATTCTGGCACTTTCCTTTATCATTCTAGCAATTGCCTTGACTTTGCTCCTATATAAGAAGTCTTATTTCCTGGATCCCTAGTCTTTAGATGTATTAGTTCATCACTTATTTTGGTGGTGCACATCCTCTAGTAACTTGAGAGTGAATAGTGGTATAAGGGAAGAGTGGGGTATTAGAGTTTTTTTAAACTTTGCATGTCCAAAAATGTGTTAATTTCACCCTCAAATTTAACATTAGTTTGGCTGAATATGGAATTCTAGGCTGAAAATAACTTTCCCTCTGAAAAGTCCAGTGTTGCTGTTGTAAAGTTTGATGTCATTCATATTCCTGACCCAGTCTTACCCAGTCCCCAGAAGCTGTTCAGATTTCCTCTTTAGTCCTTCCTTGTTCTGAAATATGAGAATTATGTGCCTTGTTGTAGATCTATTTCCATTCGTAGGTTAAGTATTCAGAAGGATTTTTAAGTCTAAAATCTCCTATTTTTCATTTCTGGATTTTTCTCTCAGATTATAGATTATTTCTTTGATGTTTTCCTCTTCTGTATTTTCTCTATTCTCTGTCTATGAATTCTATTAAGATGTTGACCTTCTGGACTAGTTCTCTAAATGTTTTATTTTCTCTCTCATGTTCATCTCTTTAAGAAGCAACATAGTATATTAGTTAAGAGACCTATAGAGTGAGGCTTCTCAAACTCAAATCCTGACTCTGCTGTTTACTTACTTTGTGAACAAGTTAATTAACCTTTGTGCCTCAATCTTTATCTATAAAATGGGTCTAATAGTAGTGCTTACTTCTTAGGATTGTTTTGGGGATTAAATATGTTAATTGTGTAGAGTGCTTAGAATAGTGCCAGGCAGTTGGGAAGCACTATAAAACATGTTAACTACTGTGATTTTTTTTATTCTTCTCGCTGTCATCATCATTATTATTTTTTTATTCTGACCAAGTTGATCTACCAAAACTCATTAATGTTTGTAAAATCTGCTATTACATTTTTAATTTCTACAAACTCTTTATTTTTTCTAATTGTTTCCTTTTATTGAATCATTATTATATTTTTATACAACATCTTATATAATAAATATTACTTCTATTTTTTTTGAAGTTTTTATCTGTCTTTGGCATTGTTTTCATTTCCTATTATGTGTTTTGATCTTTAAATTTCATATTAGATGCTTCTCAAATAATCTGATAAAACTTGGCTGTCTCTTCATGTTCAAGAGTGAGGGACTGAAAAACTAATTGTAAGTTCTGTGTGTTTGGGCACAAAACTTGTAGGCTGTGAGGTGTATTGTAAGCTTATCTACTGGTATCTCTCTCAAGGTCTTTTCTCTTAATTTTGCCAATTTCCTACAGGAGGAATCCACCAGTCTCCTAATTTCATGCCTGTTCTGTTTAAGGAAAGATTCCAGTCTTCTGAAAACCTAGCAGTGGGAGGTGATTGTGTTTGTGTGTGTGTGTGTTGTGTGGTGTGTGTGTGTGTGTGTGTGTGTGTGTGTGTGTGTGTGTGTGTGTGTGTGTGTGTGTGTGCGTGTTGTGGTGTGTATGTGTGTGTCTGAGGGAGAGGAAGTCATCTCATCCCTCTCTATGAAATACTTTGAATATATTACCCTGTCTGCACTATGATATCTCATCCCTGCCCTCTGTAGTGCTCCTTCTTCCAAAGTTTGTCTAATTTAACCTCTCCATTTCTCTTGCATAGTGGGGGAAGAGCAGTATCCTGACTTTTAGAAGAAAGTATAGGATCTGAGGGTCTTCTGGTTTCTTTTAAAGAATTCAATCAATCCTTCTATTTTCACATAAGTGTTACTCCTTGCTTGCTGAAATAACTGGTTTGTTTTATAAGTATGCCAGTGGTTAAATTTGTTAAAGCCAAGTGGTAGAAACTGGAGTGTTATATATTCCTTATTTTTTTCTGTTTTATATATCTCAGAAAAATAACAATAGATCAATGAAACTAAAGGTTGGTTTTTTGAGAAGAAAAATAAAATACACAAACCATTAGCTAGGCTAACTTAAAAAAAAAAGATAGAAGACCCATATAACAAAAATCAGAAATGAAAAAGGAGACATTACAGCTGATACCACAGAAATATAAAGAATTGTTACAGACTATTATAAACAACCGTATGCCAACAAATTTGAAAACTTGGAGGAAATGGATAAATTTCTGGATACCTACAGACTACCAAGACTGAACCAAGAAGACACATTAAACCTGAACAGACCAATAACAAGCAACAAGATTGAAACAGTAATCAGCAGTCTCCCAGTAAAGAAAAGCCCAGGACTGATGGCTTTACTGCTGAATTCTACCAAAGCATTAAAGAGGAATTAATACCAATTCTCTTCAAACTATTCCAGACAATGGAAACAGCAACCATTCTTCCAAACTCATACTATGAGGCCAGCATCACTCTGATACAAACACCAAAGATACAACAATAAAAGAAACTACAGGCCAGTATCTCTAATGAACATAGATGCAAAAATCCTCAACAAGATATTAGCAAACATAATACAGCAACACATCAAAAAGATTATACACCATGATAAACTGGGATTCATCCCAGGGATGCAAGGATGGTTCAACATACACAAGTCAATAAAGATGATACACCACATCAACAAAGTCAAGGACAAAAACCAGATGATTATCTCAGTAGACACAAAAATGCATTTGCTAGAATTCAACATCACTTCATGATAAAGACTCAGCAAATTAGGTATAGAAGGAAAGTATCTCAACATGACAAAAACCATAGATGACAAATCCACTGCCGGTATCATCCTGAATGAGGAAGAGATAAAAGTTGTTCCCTTAAGAACAGGAACAAGACAAGGATGGTCACTCTCACCAATCCTATTTACCATTGTATTGGAAGTACTAGCCAGAGCAACTGGGCAAGAGAAAGAAATAAAGGCAACCAAATTGGAAAAGACAAAGTCAAATTGTCCCTGTTTACAGATGACATGATGCTGTATATAGAAAGGGCTAAAGACTCTACAGAAAATTTCGTCGATAAACAATTTCAGTAAAGGTCCAGGATACAAAATCAATATACAAAAATCAGTAGCAGTTCTATACTCCAGCAACAAACTAGCAGAAAAAGAAATCAATAAAGCAAGCCCATTTACAATAGACACCAAAATAAATAAAATACCTGGGAATAAAGTTAACCAAGGTGGTAAAAGATCTCTACAATAAGAACTACAAATCACTCTTGAAAGAAATTAAAGAGGACAACAAAGGATGGAAAGATGTTCCGTGCTTTTGGATTAGAAGAATTGTGAAATGTCCATACTACCCAAAGCGATCTACAGATTTGATGGAACCCCCATCAAAATACCAATGACATTCTTAACAGAAATAGAAAAAACAATCCTAACGTTCACATGGAACAATAAAAAACCCAAATAGCCAAAGCAATCCTGAGCAAAAAGATAAAGCCAGAGGCATAACACTACCTGACTTCAAATTATACTACAAACCTATAGTAACCAAAACAGCATGGTACTGGCATAAAAACAGACACAGAGACCAATGGAACAGAATAGAGAACCCAGAAATCAATGCACACACAGTCAATTGATCTTCAACAAAGGCAAGAAGAACATGCATTGGGGAAAGACTGCCTCTTCAATAAATGGTGCTGGGAAAAGTGGACATGTATGGATGAAAGAAACTAAACCTGTGCCTCTTGCCATGTATCAAAATCAACTCAAAATGGATTAAAAACAAATAGAAGACTTAAAACTATAAAATTCCTAAAAGAAAACATAGGGGAAACATTTTAGGAAAGAGGACTGGGAAAAGACTTAATGAATATACCTCCAAAAACACAGGCAACATAAGGAAAAATTTTTTTTAAATGGGATTATATCAAACTAAAAAGGTTCTGCACAGCAAAAGAAACAATTACCAGAACAAAAAGACAACCTATGGAGTGGGAGAAAATATTTGCAAACTATGCCTACAACAAGGAATTAATATCCAGAATATACAAGGAACTCAACTTAACAGTAAAAAAAACAAATAACCCAGTTAAAAAATGGGCAAAGGAGTTGAATAGTCATTTCTCAAAGAAGATGTACAAATGGCCAACAGACACAAGAAAAAATGTTCAACATCATTTAGCATCAGGTAAATGCACATTGAGATATCATCCCACCCCAGTTAGACTGGCTATTACGAAGAGAATAACAAGGGCTAGCGAGGTTGCAAAGAAGGGGGTACCCTCCTACAGTGTTGGTGAGAGTGTTAATGGGTGCAGCCATTATGGAAAATAGTATGGAGTTTCCTCAAGCAACTATAGATGTAACTGCCATAGGATCCAGCAATTCCACTGCTGGCTATACACCCAAAGGAGTGGAAATCATCATGTTGAAGGGATACTTGCACTCCCATGTTTATTGCAACTCTATTTACAATAGCCAAGAGTTGGAGCCAGCCTAATTGTCCATTGTCAGATGACTAGATAAGGAAAATGTGGCATATTTACAATGGAATACTACTCTGCCATAAAAAAGAATGAAATACTGCCATTCACAGCAACATGGATGAACTTAGGGAAAATCATATTAAGTGAAATAAGTCAGGCACAGAAAGAGAAATACCAGATGTCCTCAGTCCTAAATGGGAGCTAAGAAAAAAAAAAAAGACAAATGGAAAGTTACAACAATCACAATAACATGTTGAACTTTCAAAAAGAGACAACAGAACTGAGGTTATTGAGGTGGAAGGGGGAATAAAGGAGGAATTGGCAAAGAGCCACAAAAAACAATTACATTGTACAATGTTGAATATACTAATTATCCTTATTTGAGGATCACATATTACACACAGTTATCGATATTCAATTCCCACGGATATATTCAGTCAACTATGTTCAGTAAAGAAATAAAGAGAAGGGAGATTTTTAAAAAAAGAAAGAAAAATAGTAATTTGAGATGCAAAGGATGTTTGTTATAAACAACTGTGTGTTATAGCATTCTTAGATTGCAAACAATCTAAAGATTCAAAAGAGAAATAATAAGTTGAATTTTGATTAGGTGATGTAATATGCAGCCACTGAAAATCTTACTTTTGAAAAATGATTAAATGTGGAAATGCTCACAATATCGTAAGTTAAAAATATAGAATAACGTAATATACATAATAGGCAATATGCGTTTTGTAAAAATACATGTATATTTATATATAAAAACCTAGAAGGAAATATTCAAATAGGTTCAGAGTGATTATTCCTGGGTGGTAGGTTAAATGGATGATTGGGTTTTTTTTTTCATATTTCTGTATCTTATAATTTTCTGTGTTGAACATTTACCACTTGTAAATTCAATAGCTATCCAATAAATGTTAATTTTTTCAAGGATAGTGAGGTACTATTTTTATAAGTTAAAAAGATATAGAAAAAAATAGCTAAACATGTTCTTTGTAGGTTACACAAAATGTGTGTTGGGTTTTGAAATATCTATCAGTCTTATAGATAACCAGTAGGAAATTACTTTTAAAAAGTATTTCTGGTTTGCCTTGTTCCATAAAGGATTAGAATCAGCTAATAAAAATACATAATATATAAGGTATGTATTAAATAGTTGAAAAGGTGGGGGGAAATAATAGAGCTGCAGGGTAAGATACACAGAAAACAGTGCCTGAGCAATGAAGACAGTTCATGATTTGTTACATGATTAATTGTGTATAAGATGCAGGGTGGGGGAGACAGGAAAGCATCAATTTTTTTATGTATTGAAAAATAAAATAATTATCTCTTAATTTTAATTTTAAACAAGTTGTGATACATCTTCAAAATTCTGGTTGACATAAGTGTAAAATGTGTTGTTGACAGTTGCAAAACCTCACACAGTAAACAATTTTAAATATTAGGTAAATAAATGAATATGCTTCCCATTTTCTAGTTAAGAACTGACATTACAACTTGCAGTGATGTTGAGGTATGTTCTGTACCTTTTCTGTTGAATAGAGTAGCTGTTAGCCATATGTGGCTCTTGAGCACTTGAAATGTGGCTAGTGCAATTGAGATGTTGAATTTTGCATTGTATTTAATTTTAATTAATAAAAATTTAAATAGCCACATGTAGCTAGAGGCTACCATATTGAACAGCATAATTTTAGACTAGTGGTTTCATAAACAGAGCTCTATGTTTTTATAACTGAGATTAACAAAACTAATTCAGATCATAAAATATTTTAATTGGTATGTAGGGCCTTTTGTAAGATGCAGAAAAAGACAGTGGAAAAAAAACAAGTTTTATACAATTGCATATGAAAATAGATTTTTCAAGTTAAATAGCAGTTTACTAAATTTAAGTTCTTATACTATTTTATTAAAATGTTTGTTCCTTCATTTCAGAAATAAAATTAGTGGCTCTCTACCATGCGGATAGGCTGTGAAGCAGAGGAAAGGGTTGAGAATATCAAAATCTCCAAGATTTTTCCTTTTTCTTTTAACATTCTACAAGTTTTATCCTGTCCCCTACAAGTAATACAAACTATTGATGGGATTATATTACCTATTTGAATATATAAAGACAGAAAAATAGTTGAGAACCAGAAATTTAAGATAATTTATTTTAAAATAATTTTTAATTTACAGATTTAACTCAGAAATAGAATGATGCCCATCAACCAATCTGAGTAACAAGAAAGTTTTTTGTTTTTGTTATTTTTTGGCAGCTGGTGGATATAGGGATCTGAACCCTTGACCTTGGTGTTATAACACTGCGCTCTAACCAATTGAGCTAATGGGCCAGCCCAGAAGACAGTTTTTATATGGTTAAAATGCTCAAAACAGAACATCCAATTAGATTCCTTATGGCAAGGTAATGAGTATTTATTTCCTTACTCTCCATGTTATAAATTTTCCTAATGTTTTTTTAAGAATTACTGAACATAGGGATTTTAGGTTGATATCAGATTACCAAATTTGGATCATACACTCTTTCCTACATTACCAAGCAAAAATTTATTTTAAATACTCCAAAAAATCAGTTGTAGCGAACAAAACAAGTCAGGATCCAACCTAATTGCATAAATTTATAGAGTCCACCATTTAATATGATTCCAGACTTCAGTCTCCCACCGCAGAATCAATAAATTAACATAATCTTAAGAATTAATTAGGGCTGATGGTCTCAACTAAAGCAAAATGTTTCAGAATGCCACACTAATTTGGGGGTATAATCCAAAACCTAGTACTACACCACTTCCCAAATGGGAATAGAACACTCACTGAACCAAGTGATGTGAACACAGGAACCTGGAATTTAATGAAATTTCACAAGAGAACAAAGAGCCCCGGTCTTCTAAAAAAGATTACATTATTTTGCCTAAACTCTTATAACCTGAAGGAGTGGGAAAATGGGTGCATATCAAAATAGCCCTCAAACTGTAAGTAGAGGGGAAAAAAAACTCAACCTGTAAGAAAAACATAACCCACAAACAGAAGAAAATTTCTCAATAAGAGATTTATAGAAGAGTTTAGTAAGCACATGAGTTCAGTAAAATAATATCGCAAAGATAAAGTGATAAAACATGAGTAGATAAAAAGAACAGTTGCGTAATTAAAACTACCAAGTTGGCTTAAGAAACATCATTATCCAATAAAGTAACAGTAAGGAACAGACTTTCAAGAGTCACGCTGTAATTAGAGAAAAATATGAAAGCATTAAGTGAGACAATAATAGCCGTGTAGAAATTGTTTACTTAATAAAGTTAAATAAATTTGAGTAGGTAGTTGCTACTATGTTGAACAGCGCAGGTATAGAACAATTCCAACATCACAGAAAGTTCTATTGGTTAATTCTGGTCTAGAAGATGGGAAACATTTATTCATCTAACAATTTAAATTGTTTACTATGTGAAGTTTTACAGCTGTCAATGATGCACCTAATATGTATCATATAAACAAAGATATATTGTGTTTCAGTATGGAATAGAAAAATAATTTTAAATGTGAGATAGAAAAAAATATTTTGACTTGAAATTAGGGAAAAACAGTCTTCAGTTCAAAAAGCATCCAGTGTTACAGGGAGGAGAGACAAAACAAAACAGTGGGCAAAAAAGTCAGTTTTTTAGGAGAAATTATTCAAATATTTAGGCAGAAAAAGCAAGTCACCCACAAGGGTGAAAAGCTTTAGATTTCTCCACAGCATCATTCTTTGTCCAAAGATGGTAGAGCAATGTCTACCTAGTTCGATGAAATATTATATGCAATCAAAATGTTAGCCTAGTATTAAAAAAAAAAAAAAAAAAAGGCAGATATTTTCAAACGTAAAAGAAGTCCATGACCTCCCTTGAAAGACATAATTGAAGGTGTAATCCATCTGCCTCATCAGGGAGAGCCTCCTTTACTACACTATTTAAAGTAGCACCTCTCCCCGTTACTTTGTATTCCTTTCCTTTTTTGTTCTTCAAAGTTAATATCACTACCCTTCTATAATGTAAGTCCTTGAAAGCAGGGACTTTGTTTACCTTGTTCAGTGCTCTGTTCCTACTGACTTCCTGACACTGTTGAATGAGTGTAGTTATCAATTAAGATAACTCAAGAATGGTAGAACTGTGGGAAAGGGGGCAATGGTGAATCCATTTAAACAAACATCTAAACTAAACAACCCTGTGTCTGGTTGCAGACTAGAATGTAATTGTTATATACCTCAACAACATCAAAATAATAGGGGGAGAAAAAAAACCTAGATTTGGAGGAGAACTAGGAGAAACTTTTAAGTCCAGTTTTCTCGTTTTTTATAGGAGGGAAGAGGGGAGAGGAAATGATTTTGTTGAAAACGGAAAAATGGGAAAAGGAGTATAGTGATTCCAACTTCTTAATGGGCTCCATAATCACATTACTTAGAGGAGAATGTTAAGAAATAATGTCTTTTGAAAAAAAGAATCTTTGATCAATTCAACAATTCTTTCAATTTTCCTTCATTTTGTTTTCTTCTATAAAGTGTCAATTTTTAATTATTAATGTGATCTTACTATATAATACTATTGTTATGGTAGTATTTTTGTCTCGTGTATGGAAGTGTATGCATAAGCATAATCTAGGAATGCTGTTTACTTAATGCTGTAACAATGATTATTGGGGGAGGGTGTTGGTTTTTAAATTTTTTTTTAATTTTGACTTTTTTTATGAAAAGATATCTTTAAAAAATAAATATTAGACAGTAATATAATTTCTTACACCAGCCTGAATTAACAAAAAACATTTTGTCATTTATATTTCATATATATGCACAAATATATTTTTTAATAAAAGAACAGAGCCTCAAAGTTTATAGTTGAAGTCTCCTTTATTTTTCTTCTTATTCCTTTTTTCTTACTTTTTTTCCCAATTATAGTCATAAATTTGGTGCATATCCTTATAGACCACGTTTGTGTACTTTTATTAATATATATGTTTCTATATATGCTTTGTGGGTTTTTAAAAATTTACACAAACTCTATCATGCTGTTTATGTCACTCAACATGATTTTTTCATTCAACATTATGTTCTAGATCTATCCATGCTACTTCATATCAATCTCACTTATTCTTTATAATAATATATTGTTCTATTTTATGTTTATATAAGTTTATTAACCTATTTCCTATTGATACATAAAGTTATTTCTATCATTTTATTACTAAAATGCTCAATGATCATGTGTCTCTTTGTGCATGTCTGTGAGATTTTCACAATTTCCAAATTGTTCTCTAAATTATTTTTACAGTAGTAAAACTGGCAAACTGTTAACTTTCTAATGGCAGTGAGTGAGAGTTTCTCTGCTCTCTTAACAACGTTGGTATTTTTAGACGTTTTGTTTGTTTGCCTGTCTAATGGGTGAGAGATGGTAAGTGGTTTTAATGTACATTTCCTTGGTTGCCAATTCTTTGTACTTTCCTACATTGCTTGAAATTATTTTTTTAATTATTTTTCCTTTTTAAAAACATTCTAGAATATGTATGCTGGAAAACTTTTTATGTTTTTCAAGATTATGAAATGAACTACAAGTTGAACATTTTGCAGTAAAGTGATATGTGAAATGGAAAACATGTAGTTATCACTTGGGCTGAGAAAGAATTGTAACTTAATAGGGATAGAGGAAAATTAGTGCATAAAACATAAGAAGCTCAGAGAAAGCTGTGGTATTAATGTCCTTGAGAACAGCACAAAATAGACCCACTGAGATTCATCCAGGAAGTTTCTATGGTTCAACTCAATAAGTATCCATTGAGTATCTCTTTTGTTCTTGTTATGGTATGGTGCTAGTTTTATAAAAAGTGCAAAAATTATATGTTACATATAATGCCTAACCCTCAAGAAATTTACAGGCTCAGTGGGAAAATGAGATTTTATATATATATGAAATGTTGATGAATATTAATCTGCATGGGAACAATTACCAAAATATTTATCACAGATGAATGTGAAATGGGAATTCAGAGAAGAGAGAGCTATATAAAAATATACACTGTAAAGATTATCTAGTCCTCTTTTATATAACTCTTGTGTATTGTACCATAGGTTTTACATATACATGTGATAAACAAAGTAAGACTAAATTTCAGATTCTTGGTTCCTTCACATACCTCAGTCTCTTAACATTAGTGCTCATATGGAATGCAGTTTTATGACTGCAACAATGAATGAAATGTAAATTTTAATAAAGCTAAAAATTAGAAAAAAAAAACATTAGTGCTCTTTTTACTGTGTCATGATCTGGGGAATAGCATAGATATATTTCTGGAAGATTATTGATAATATATAGATGGTACCATATCTACATGTAGAGTATCGGAATTTCAATTAATTGTATGTAGAACTGTATATAGAATTGTCTCATCTGCATCAGTTTTGACCTTGTCAAAGAGGTTATCCCTGACTACTTTTCCCTGTTTTAGAAATGTCAATATTGTCATGACTTTATTTTTAAGTTAATTTTAAGGCATCAATTTTCAGTACATTGGAAAGTTCTAGTGCTGCTAATATTTTTAAAAATTGTTCATGTTTTACCACAGGTGTTCAATAATGTGTTAATCTGTTTTCTTAGGAACTTCCTGCACCATTAATTGAAGAAAATTGTAAAAAAGAATTTGATAAAGATGAATGCAATCGTAAAACACCAGAATCTAATATTAAGATGAAAATAGCTTGGCGTTACCAGTTGTTACCCAAGATGGAGGCAAGTCAACATACAAAGTATTTCTAAAATTTGCAAATACATTTTTTTTTAAATAGACTCTCTTGTGGTATACCTGTTATTCTTTAAATGTAGTACAATGTATATTTGTTTATTTAAATAACTAGATGTTTTGTTTGTAGAATATTTGATCAAGATGACATTTTCTACAAATAAAATTATGGCAATTTTTTTTTTACCAAAATAGATTATTTCATTTCTTCCATAATTTCCATGTAGAATCCTTTATTCTAGGATTGCAAGCCAGAGAAATTAAGCCATTTCTATCCAGTACATTTATCTATAACTGTTTGTTGTAAGTGGTGGTTCTTTGGAATTACTATTTTTATTACTGTACGAGTACATTTTCAGCCATTACATTTTCAAACTAAGCTATCTGTTAACCTCAACTATCCAGAATAGACTAAGAGACAGTACATGAAGGGAAAATATCTGGGAATTCCAAACAGATGTCAGTAAATCTGTCCACTATAGCTCATATATTCTGCTCCTGATGAAGGCTCTGTTTATATATTAGCACCCTCATTTGATTGTTTACTTCATTCACTTTTCAGAACACTTTAATGTCTATCAGACATTATCATAATAGTAGAAGAGACAGGAAAATTCCAATCTGAATAAGACATAGTTCCCTTAGCCCACTCTTCTCTAGTCTTCCATGTTGACATCAGTGTTATCTTTCCTAAGGATAGAAATATCTTTGCTATTTGACTTCAAATGACTCGTTTGATTTCCTATTTTCACCACCCCCTCCTTAATGTATGGCAAACTATCAAACCTAGTACTCTCCTGCCAAGCTCAGATATAGCCTTAGAATTCTTTTTGGCAGAATGTTCTGTGAGGTCACTACCAGTTAGTTAATGAAAGTATGTGAGATAAAATTTGTTTACTATTAGAAGCCTATAATATGAAATACAAACTTCTTAATATTGTATACAAAATCTATACAACCTTATCCGAGCCTAACTTTTTGGCATCTGCCCCCTGTGTATGTAAAACACTATATTTATTCATCCTATGAGAATTGCTGCCTGTGAATTGCTTGTATTTCTGCTGGTAATGCTTTTTACTTTCTTATCTTTTTCCAGAGTACTTAATATATTTTAAAGTATTCCTTTCACATTGTTTTATAGTTAATTGTTAGTATTACTTTCTCCTCTACCAGACTGAGAATTCTCTGTGAGAGCAGAGAACTTTTTTTATTTTCTCATATATTCATATCTTCAGCACCTATATTAATGCCCAAATAATTAATAAATATTTAGTGAGTGATAAATGTATTTATTCATTCAGTCAGGAAATATTGATTAAGCTCCAACTGCGTAGCAGGTATAAAACATGTTGTAATGGGTGCATATTAAGCAATGGTGAATTGTCCTAATGTAGATGTGGAAACTATTTGAATAACACAATTTTTAAGGTGAGATTTAAATGACTGAAAAACTACAAACTGTAGAGAGGACATTTGTAACTCATAGAATAAGGACTAATTTTCCTTATGTGCAGTTAACTTCCAAAATGAATAAGGAAAAGTTCACAACACAATTTTTTTAAATGGGCAAAAATATAAGAAGGAAATTTGAGTGGCTCTTAAACATACAAAAACAGATGCCCATTTTAGTTTTAAAAGGAAAAATGCAAGTTAAACCTTCACTGACCTGCCATTTTTCTCTTATCAGATTGACAGTGATCTAAAATGTTTAGTAAGATAGTATTAGCAAGAGTGCAAGAACACTAGTATTCTCATTCTTTGCTGGTATAAATGTAAATTAGGTACAACTTCTGAGGAGGATAATTTGGTTAGTACCAAATTCAAAATTACAAAAGCATTTATCTTTTGATCCTTTTGGAAATTTATATCATGAATATTTTTATTCAGATGTAGAATGAAATATGTATAAGCTATTCATGCAGCATATTTTTAATAGCAAAAGATTAAAAATAATCTAAATATCCATAGTAGCAATTGGTTAAATAAATTGTGGTATACCTCAACAGTAGAATATTATACATTTGTATTAAAAAAGAAAGGGAAACTCTGTATAATCAAAAGTTGTAGTTTGTATGTAATTGAGAACTGTGTACAGGAGAACAGAATAAATGTAGTTAGTCTGTTTAGGAAAATGTGTGTTAAGTGATAGAGATTAAAGCAGGTAAGAGATGTAGGACTAGCACTTGAGAAACCCTAACAGCAAAGAACTTCTTGCCTTACTCTGGCGGATTCATTTAAGTGACTGGGCTTAATTGTGATTTGTGAAGAGAGACTATGTTCTAATTTTTCTATTGCTGTGTTCCAAAAAGTCAGTAATGAACATACACTCTAAGTTAACTTTAGCTTTTTGCTAAAGATAATATACTAATTCAATTTTAGATTATGTATAACTTGTTTCTTCCATTTTCTTTTGTTTTTTACCCTTCTCTCAGCTAGATTTTGTTCTTTTCATTGATCATTAACAATCTTCAAGTGAAATTGTTAGTGAAAATGCAACTGAAACTGAAATTTTAAGCCTTCTCTCTTACTGCTTGTTATGAAATTTGTTTCTAGTCTGGTTGAAAATTATTTGTTTCTTTAGAAGTTCATTGTTTCTTTATAAATTATAATTATAGATACTATTTCTGCCCTCTTTCATGTGTGAGTAATGCTTATTCCATTCCTCCTTTTAGAGTATGATGTACCTGTAAACGGACCCAAGGTTGTATATTAAAAAATCCAGTGGCAGTTTTCTAGGTTTAAGGTGTGAGTGTTTTGAAAATTGTGCTCTTCTTACAATGATCTTCTCCAGATTACTCATTCTTCCGTTTTCTTCAGATGTCTGCTAAAATATTTTTTGAGGAGTGACTTCCTTTGTCACTCCATATAAAATAAAACTGCTCTCTATCTGTCATCTCCTTTCATTGCTTTATTTTTCTTCAAGGCACTTAACATCATTAAAGCTAGCAGATAATTTATCTATTTTATTACGTATCATCTATCTCCTTCTACTAAAATGTGAGCTCAATGGAAGAAAGAGATTTTGACTATTTTGTTTTACTGGCATATAGTGGTTGCTCAATAGTTATTTGTTAGATGCATGAATGAATGAAGTATACAATCTAAATTAAATGTTAAACTGAGTTAAGTTGCATTAATTAATATAAATAAAATAACATTTTGAATTTATAGTCAACGGTCAAACTTAAGTTTACTTGTATTTACAAGTGAGGTCTGTCAAGTTGAGAAAATAGAATTATCTCTGGCTTCTTTGCTTTTCTTTGAAATATCACAAGCATGTATATTCGCCTGTCATAGTAATTTTATATATGATGATTTGCCAAAACTGATAGGTTTTGGTGATCACTCATCATCATCTACTTTATAAATCTAAGCCTTACTTTACCATTCTTAGTTTAAAAAAAAAAAAAGCAAGAAACTTTGGGTTTTCTATATTTTACATGAGACAAAATGCACTTAATATAATTATGGCTTAAAATTAAACAAGTGGTCCAAAACTAGGTGCGTTGATTATCAGAGAGGATTTTTAATACAAATTGTCACCAAGTCTTAAGAGTGTAGTAATGCTCCCATTTAGGGAATGCAATAAAGGATAAGAATATACAGATGTAAATCAATAACAATAGCTCAGTAAAGTATAAAACAGTGCTTCATCCAGTTGAAAAAGTATATAGTTTTTAAAAGCTCCCCTTCCTTCACCATGTGATTTTGATTCTCCTTCCAAGGTGGACATGCCCTGTCTAATCATCCATCCCTGTTTCCTCCTCACCCCATGAATTGCTAGCCTACAGTATATTCTGAGACTTAATTTCTTTAGTATTGTAGAGCTCTACCGTGGCCTACAATGTCTCCAGCAACTCATGACAGTGTATTAGGTCTTTATAATTTTAAATTCTCATTACACTTTAGCCTTTTATCGTAGTGGTTCAGATGACCAACAAATATCATTTTTTCAATAGGCCAATGTAATTACGAAGGACAGTGATGAATATTCGAATTTTCTAGGAAGTCATTACACGATAATATAATTAACAACATTAGGTAGTGCTTTACAATTTACACGATTCACAATTTACGTAATATACACAATTTACAGTTCATTGCCAGTATTGCATTAGATTCTCACAACAGCCTAGTAAAATAATTATTAACTCTGGTTTCTAGTGATCAAAATGAGGCTCAAAGTGGTTTAGTAACTGTGTGGGTCCTTGCTTTCTGTTATGCCGTACTGAGGAACAAGAAATGGTAAAAAAAAAAAAATGTCTTATATAATGTGATTATTTATTTGTGGTGCAGCTTTTCTCTGAAAGTTTTGTTTCTTTCTAACACACCAGAGGTGGAGTATGGTATTGTTTTGTTGCTCTGTTTCCCTCCTGTATCTCCGTCAGAGTTCATTTTCTTTTAGCATAGTAAGTTTTTACTGAACCATTCCATTTTACTTTCTTCCGCAGATGACAAAGTTAAAAGGTAGTATATGAACGTGAAATAGAAGTTTTCATAATGTAAAACTAAAACAACACGTTCTTCCCAAACGAAATAAACTAATTATTGATGATAGCTTGATTTTTTTTATGGAATTGATGACAGTTTTTTGTGGATAATTATCAATTATTATTATTATTATTATTATTATTATTATTATTATTATTATATTTACATCATTTAGTTATCTTTTTAGAGGAAATATTTAAGTCTTTATTTTACAGGTCTAGGCCTGAAAAGATTTCAGTGTTTCAAAAATCTGGTTATATTTTAATGCTATGTGTCTTAGGTAGAAAAAACTTGCAAAATTGTTTTTTCCTCTAAGAATATATTTACTTTTATTTTATCTTTTTATTGAGAGATTAAAGTTATTCATAAGTAATGAAATTTTCATGTCTACCATGTGAATATTTTAGCAACGATATCTAAACTTAACTTCAAAATTAATTAATAACTTAATTATAATTGGAAAAGCTTCCAATTTTATTTTTATATTTTTATGAATTATTTGTGTTCAGTATGTAAACTGTCACAGCATGAGATCAATTTTCTGCCTTGATTCATCCCAAATCTGAGATTTCTATGACATTAATATTGCAATTAGAAACATTAATACAGACGGCAATTTAAAAAGCATACTTTGCTTCTTGGCAATTTAGCATATTTCTCCAAGTGCATAGGACTTCAGGAACCTTCAGTCCACTAGTAAATTTATTAACTCAAACTTAAAAGAAGTGAAAAGTCTCTCTTTCTTTCTCTCTCCCCATGGCCAGTCTGCTAAAATAGATTATTCATGCTTATTTGATTCAGGTAGGCTTTTGCAAGCTTCCCTACTAGGCCTGGGAATGTGGTACATTGAGGCCTTTTCAGAGGCTTCTGACATAGACCAAGCTTTTATTGCATGGTGTTTTATTATAGCCAAATCCTAGTCTCCACCCAGTTTGTAGGCACTCTGCTTATTCTTTTGAATCAGGAAAGGTTATCACCTACCTTAATCCGTGCTGCATGGATTAAGGACACCAGTGTGCCCCAGGATTCTCAAAGAGGATCCTGGAAACTTCTGGTTTCTTCTTTTTTGCTGTCTTTACTAAATTCTATTGGGCCTTAGGGGGATTTGCATCTAAAATGGGCAACCTGGTGTTTTTCTCAATGAAGACATCAGATCAAAGTTCAGTTAGTCAAGGCCTTTCTAAAACATTAAGGGGGCTTGGACTTACACAATAAAAAGATGAGCTCTAGCAGAGATTGCAGTAAAAACATTCTGATCTATAATCCGGATAAAGAATAGATTATAGGCCAAAGAACAGACCTTGTTTAAATTGTTTTGGACTAATAACTTTACATTTTAAAACTTCACACCCTATTTTTAAGGAACATATATAATTTATTTGTTAATACTCTCATGGCAAATGGATAAATCATGTTTTGAGCACAATAATTCTGTACGTATTGCATTGAAAGATTAGATTGAAGTCAATTAATAGATCTCTTTCATTAATGAAAATAAATAGTACCTTATGGAGGGATGAGCAGTCATTTTATTTAGAAACTAAATGTCAAACCTGTGGACTCTGAATCTGAGAAAAGCATTTCTATTAGACTTTAAAATGTTTTATTCCATGTTACTATATAATTTGATGTTTGTAGGAATTTAAGAATATGAATTCATGAAGTTTTTTTAAATACAAATATCTACTGCCAAGCAAATATGTGTTTCTCATCTAAAATTTAAAAGTTGTTACTTAGTAAGATAAGAATCTACTATATGTAGTTCTTCGATTTCTGCAGAGATTATCAAGTTTTGTTGAATGTTCTGATACTTCTCTATTTTGTAGCTTTCAGGACCATGGAAATTATATAAGATTAATTCAAAGCTTTTATTAGAAATTATTGCCAGGTGGAATTTGTTAATAGTTCAGCTTTGGTTAGAGGTGTATATATATTTCTAATATGTTGAATGAAAGAAATCAGCCGAGAATTCATTCAAAACACTCTAATAATATATTAGTAGACATTACTATCCTGTGTAAATAAATTCAGTGTCAATAGTTATTAGAGTTTCTTATGAGAAAGATAATTTGTTGGAGAAATTGTTAGTAGAGAACACAAAAGAGGAATTATCAATGAACTAATGATCATGCCAGGTTTCGATTGATCTAATGTAACTTTTATGCATTCTTCCACTTTGTCATGTGCCTTATTTCTGTATGGAGTATTGCAGTACATTTTATGCTATAAGCTTAATTTTAGGTTTGTAAGAAATATAGAATATGCGTATACATTGTCTTGTGAGAATTTAGTTTTAAAATGATACTCTGTTTCGTGTATTTAAATAGCTTGTTTTTTTTGGGCCCCTCAATGAATTAATTTGGCTTAAGTTTTTGTTTAGTTATTAGATACTGTGTATTTAATTTGTCACTAAAACGTGGAATCTTGCATATTAATTAGGAATTGTATATATTAAGTTTTTGAATTTAAGAAGGTAAACAGTATAGTAAAAAAAAACAGGTGTGTAAATCCTTATCAAACTTACAGAACCACTTAAAGTAAAGAAACATGAGAGATGAAAAGCTTGATTTCTAACTGTAGATAGTTCAAAATAATAAAGGTTGTTGTATGCTTCTTTGAAATTGAATAAGTATGTGTATATTGTCTCTTCTTTATTAGCATTAAAATGCATAAGTATATTATTGTTTTGCTGGATGTAGGACAAATAAATTGTAGTTTAAAAAATATTTTTTAAAAACCAATATGGTTTTTATAGCAGGTTAAACCAACATCATCTTCAAGATTTGGTCACTATTATGATGCATCAAAAAGGATACCACAAGAACTAATTGAGGCTTCAAAATGGCATGGGTTTTTTCTTCCAGAAAAAATATCTTCACCTCTTAAAGTAGAACCCTGGTAAGTTAATGTCCCATGTAATAGCAAATTCTGATTTCAGAGATTAATAGAATGCCTTTTTACCACATCTTTTGAAAGAATGCATATCTAAGGATACATATCCCAATAATAAATGTTAGTTTTCTACATAATATGTAACCTTAATTGTACATATGTTTCATAATATTTCATTATGTGTGGTTTTCTTTTTCTTTTGGTCCTGTAGCTGTTTGACCTCTTACTCTTATTTGCAACTTGAAAAGTCTGGATACCAAATTCACAATACCTGCTTGTTTTATTTTCAAGAAAATGTTCTAAATCAGAGTCTTTCAGCCCCAAATGCAAATAGATAACTGATAAATACTTATTGATAATAATAGCAATGAAAATGATATAAAGTAATGCAGCTTGCTCAATGTTTTTTGATAAGCACTCTGTCAGAAAGTAAACAAGTTAAGTTTTCCAATACTTATACTTATGGAATAAATAAAACAATCTGTATAATTTTAGGTAACAAGAGGATTTAGAGATTGATTTTACAGTGAAGAGTTTTAAGTATTAAAACAACCCAGCATGCTTATACTGCTAATATCTTTATTAAGGCAGAACTCTGAATATTACAGGACTTTGTATTGAATAACTTATAAAGTATTTAAAGAACAATCAATTTCCATTCTTATTGCAGTAAGCCACGGAATAGGTTGTCGCCTCTATTTTCCTTAGCATTGTAAAACTATCATTTTCAAAATGAGTTATTAAATGAGATTTAGTAAGCAGGAAATTGTGAACTGAAATGACTTAAAAATCTGTGGTCTCTTTTCTTTAAATAATACCTGAGAACTTAGTGAAGACTATTCTACTTTTCTTATTAAATCTGTTTCAAAAAAAAGTTCACTTTTTTTGTGGGGTTCACCAGTCTATGGCAAGAAACTTAGCAGAAGTGGTGTTTTGATGTTGTCTTAGTATTAATAGCTACCATTAATGAATGACTACTATGTGCCAGTCATTGTACTACAAACTTTACATTTATCTTGTTTAATCCTTATATTAACTGTATAAGAGTATGTATTCCCATTTTCTAGAAGAAGATACTGAAATTCACAGGAGTGATTTATCTAAGGCTCAGTTGTTAAGTTTAGAACCAGATTTAATCTTTCTGATTTATCTCCTTTTCTTTTTGCTTCACTACTTCAGAAAATTTTGGTCTTTCACCTTTACCTTCCTGTGTTAATGGAGAAAAGAGCACTGATAAAGGAATTTTTTTTAAAAATCAGGGTTTTGCTACTGAGTTCCTCCTAATGTTAACCTTGGGAAAAGCTTGTAAATTCAGTGAAAACCAATCGTGGAAATCAGAGGGGGGTGGGGAATACCAGCTGCACTACTAACATCATTAATTTTTTGTTCAGGTCGAAAGATTACATTGATTATACAAGTTCCCAGTTATGCCACACATTGAACCAAACATATATATACATGCAGGCTTGGGAAATAGATTAAAATAACTTTTCCATAATTTCTCAAACAGTAAATGGTGGAACTCAGATTTAAAGTCAGTTCTCTCTGACTCAAAAATCTGTTTTAACAATAATGCTATACTGCCTCCATTCTTGGAATGCTTGGAATGTTTAGGGAAATAACTGTAAAATGTACATTAAGTACAACTTATTAAACAAAAAATAATACAGTGTTACTTCTGTCATCAAAAAATATATTTTGATGGCAAAACTTCTTTTACACCAGAAAGTACAAGGTTTTTATTTATTCATTCAACAACTGAAGGAAGGTGGGAATTAACATTTGCCAATACCTACTCTGGTTCAGGCACTGTTCCAGGCATTTGACCATGGGATATCTCATTTAATTCCCCCCAACCTTCCAAGAGAAGTAATATTATTCCCATTGTATAGGAAACTTGTGGTCAGAGTTGCTAAGTAACCTTCCCATTGTTGCAGACTGAGTAACTGTGCTAACACTCAAACCCAAGTTTCTAAAACCTCTGCTCTTTTTTCCTATACCATACTGCCTCCATTTACTGAGGCAGTAAATGTTCAACCGATCAACCCAGGTGCCAGAAAAATTACACCAGATCAGCTGTGAGGATATAATCCTGTAGTGTTTTAAATGTATATTTTCTGAATGTTTTTGGAGAACTAACAGTTTTGCACAGAATGGGAAAATTTATAGACTTTAATTATCAAGGCAGTATTTCATTTCATAGTAGTTAACTGATAATTCATTTATTTCATATTAAACATAAATGCTTAATTAAATATAATTAAACTTTAAACATGTAATTAAATTAATTTTGAAGATGGGTACTTTACCATGTGAAATTTATTTTAATTTATGAAAAGTGTGTGCTCATTTCACTAAAATGAACTTTACTGGCTCATTTATAAAACAATAAAGCTAGGCCTTACAGTTGTCTATATTTTTCCTATAATTAAGACTAGAGAATATAGCCGTGTCCCACTGTCATATGTGAGGATATAATATATAATTTCATAATTCTAAAGACACTGTTGAAACATGTAATGTTTGGTCTTTTTACAATAAGAAAAACTAGAGATCATTTAAAATTCACAGTAACTGATTTATAATTATTAGTAGGTTTGCCTAAGGGAAATGTTCATAAAAACACTTTAAATTTTCAAATTAAAACCTGGGTATAAAAACCTTACATGTATCACAATAATATTATCAAGCTAGTTTTGTTTTCATATTTCACTGTCATAAATCAGATAATCTGAGTCACAAAATAATGATAAGAAAGCTGATTTTGAAAATAATTCTGTGGTCTAAGATTTTTTTAATTTGGCATTGTTTTGAATTAAGTTTTACTAGCAGGTATGTCTAAGCACAGTTCAATTTCCTCACTAGAAAGATATTATCATTTTTCAGGGGGTACAGTGTCTTAGCTTTCTTATTGATTAATAAATCAACTAACATACTGTTTACCCTACTTCTATCAACTGAATGTTTATGTCCCCCCCAAATTCTTATGTTGAAGCCCTAACCCCCAATGTGATTGTATTTGGAGATGGGGCCTTTGGGAGGTAATTAGGTTTAAATGAGGTCACCAGGGTGGGGCTCAGGTCTGATGGGATTGATATCCTTATAAAAGAGGGAGAGACACTGGAGCTCTCACTCTTTCCTGAGCATGCACTAAGGAAAGGCCATGTGACCACACAGCAAGAGGGCTGCTATCTGCAACCCGAGAGGCGAGCTCTCGTCAGACACCAGACTATATACCAGGTGCAAAGTCTTCAATTAACAGAGAGGAAAATGTCCAGGAGTTTGATAAAGATTGCAACTTAAAAGGGGAATGGCTATGGTTGGCTAGATATAAAAGAAGCACAGATTTGTTTGTTTTGTCTTGCTAGAAAGTGGAGGAGATCGAGTGATTTGAAAGTTGCATTGAAGAACAAAGAGGATACCAGCCACACCTCCCAAATATTGAAGAAAAGATTTTGGCTGCAGCTTTATGAATGAGGCTCAAGAACCCACTGCCTTCCAAGGGAAATCCAGTGATCCTTTGGAAGGTGGTGGGCACTGTAGCTTTTGTTAAGGTCTAAGGTAACTGCAAAGACTGCAGCAATGCCTATAGAGGGGAGGCTCTGCAGCAGCTTTTTCTGCATAGGAGATATGGGGTGGTTACTGGGTTTAGCACTGAAAAAGCAAATTATAGAAATAAGATAAATAGCACAATTCTATTTACATAAAAATTTATATAGCTTATTATCCCAAATTTTTTTCTAACACTAATTCAGGTGGTGTTAATTTAGGTTCCAAAAACTTACCAATATGCAGTCAAATAAGCTCATGAAAGACTGAAATTAAATCCCCTTCTTAGATGATCTAAGAGATTCACAGTATACGTTTGTATTTGAAAGGCTGTGAGTGAAATTCCAAAATTTAAAAAAAAAACATAGTAATAATAACACTTTTTTTTTTTTTTTTTTTTTTTTTAATTTTGTTTGTCGTTTTTTCGTGACCGGCACTCAGCCAGTGAGTGCACTGGTCATTCTTATATAGGATCCGAACCCGCGGCGGGAGCATCGCCGCGCTCCCAGCGCAGCACTCTACCGAGTGCGCCACGGGCTCGGCCCAATAATAACACTTTTTACATTTATTTATTGGTAAAATACTCCCTTTTCAAAACGAAAAACTTTGACATTGTTTTGGAATTTAAAAAATTTAAAACAAATGTATGTGTATTACTATATATTTCGGTAAACTAAGATAATTTTTAAATGGCTAAAAAAAAGTTGAGTGCCCTACTAGAAAATGGGCAAAAGATATCAACAGAATGTTCTCAAAAGAAGTTACAGAAGTGTCCAATAAACCTCACTACAACACAGAAATATAAACCAAAATAAAAGAGAGAATTTTTCAACTATCTGATATTTAAAGTGATAATACCCTGCATTAGAGATGGTGTGGAAAAAATAGTCATGTGTGTTAATTGTGGGAGTGTAAATTGTTAAAACAGTTCTAGGAAAGGGTATCAAAAGATATCATCGTACCAATTCTGGGAATTTATCATAAAGAAATAATGATACAAGTTACTAAAGATGTGTGTATAGGAATGGTCATCATAACTCTGTGTGTTATACTGAAAATCTGAAGATAACCAAACATTTGTCAGTATGGATTGGTTGAATAAATTATGTTGTTTCCAAACAATGGAATACCTCACATGTATAGTGGGGAGATAAAGAGATTACAAAACAGAATATAATGTATACCATATAATAAAGTATAAAATATGATATATATTATAGAAGGTGGTCTATAGGGGTACATAGCAATAGTCTAACAGTAATTATCTCTGGGTGTTTGGATTATGGGTTATTTTTTCTTTTCCTTTTTAATTTTTTATCCTTGAAGGACAGTATAGTTAACAGAAGGGCTTTTGGGTTAGACAGGATTTGGGTTTTAATCCTTTCTCTTCCACTTACTCACTGTAAGACATTGTGGATAGAAACTACTTTATAGAGTTATTAAATGAGATAATGAAAATATAGCACTTAGCACACAATGGCTAGCATAATAAAGGCTTAATGAATTTTGGTAATCATCATTATTATTTCTATGTTTATGTTTTGAAATTCATTATAAGAAACGTGTTTTTATTAAGAATAAATCAGTAAAGCTATTTCTACTTTGGGAAAAAATGTAACAACTTGGGCAAATATATTTTATCTGGACACAATCTACTCTTTTTCCCTACAGGTAATAACTATAGAGAACTGACTTTCTGCCAGATAGTGTTCTTAGCACATTACACTTGTTATTTTATTTAATTTTTATAAAACTCCTATGAAGTTAGTACTAGTATTCCCATTTTGAAAAGGAGGAATTAGGCACAACAGGTTTACTTACGTCACACAGGGACTAAATCTCAAGGGACCCCAAACAGCCAAAACAGCCTTGAAAAAGAGCAAAGTTGGAAGTCTCACACTTCATAATTTCAAAACATATTACATAGCTACAGTAACTAAAACAGTGTGGCATAAAATAAAAACAGTGTGGCATAAAGACAGACTCACACACTAATGGAACAAAATTGAGAGCCCAGAAATAAGCCCTTGCATATTTGGTCAAATAAACTTCAACAAGGATGCTAAGCCCATTCAAGGGGAAGGAAAGTCTTCAACAAACGCTGCTGGGAAAACTGGGTATCCACATGTAAAAGAATGAAGATTGATCCTTATCTTACACCATATACAAAAATCAACTCAATATGGATTAAAGACCTAAACATAGGATGCAAAAGTATAAAAATTCTAGAAGAAAACATAGGGGGAAAGCTTCTTGACATTGGACTTGGCAATTATTTCTTGGATTTGACACCAAAAGCATAGGCAACAAAAGCAAGAGTTTGATGGAACTACACCAAACTTAAAAACTTTTGTGCATCAAAGGACACAATCCACAGAGTAAAAAGGCAATCTAAGGAATGGAAGAAAATATTTGCAAATCTTTTATCTGATAAGATGTTAGTATTCAGAATACATAAAAAACTCCTACAACTCAATAACAACAACAAAAAGACAACCTAATAAAAAGACAAAAGACTTGAATAGATATTTCTCCAAAGAATGATATATCAAGCATATGAAAAGATGCTGAACATCACTAATCATTAGAGAAATACAAATCAAATTCAAAAGATATCACTTTATAATAGGATGGCTACTATTAAAAAGAAAAAACAGAAAATAAGTGTTGGTGAGGATGTGGAGAAATCGGACCCCTTGTGCACTGTTAGTGGGATTGTAAGATGGTAAGACTGATAAAGAAAACAATGTGGCAGTTCCTCAAAAAATTAAAAATAGATTTATCATATGATCCAGCAATCCCACTTCTGGGTATGTATCCTAAAGAATTGAAAACAGGGTCTTGAGGAGATATTTCCATATTCATGTCTGGGGCAGCGTTATTTACAATAGCCAAGAGATGGATGTAGCTAAAATGTCCACCAACTGGTGAATGGATAACCAAAATGTATATACATACAAAAGAATATTATTAAGCCTTAAAAAGGAAGCAAATACTGTCACATGCTACAATGTAGATGAAACTTGAGGACATTAAGCTAAGTGAAACAAGCCAATCACAAAATACTGTATGATTCTACTTATGTGAGGTAGCTAAGGTAGTCAAATTCATAGAAACAGAGAGTAGAATGGAGATTTACCAGGGGCCATGGAGAGATGGAAATAGGGAGGAATTGTTTAATGGGTACAGAGTTTTAGTTTTGCACAAGGATAAAATTCTGGAGATGTGTTACACAACAGTGTGAATATATTTACCCCTACTGAGTTGAACACTCAGAAATGGTTAAAATAGTAAATTTTATATTATGTGTTTTTATCACAGTTATATAGAAATAAAGAAAAAAAACAGATTGGATTAAAAATTCAGCTATATTCTATTAACAAAAGATAAATCCAAAACATACAGAGAAGGAAATATTCAAGTAAAATGACAAATAAAGATATACGAAGCCATACAAAAAATAGAAGGCAAAATTGCAATGAGATACCACTTCATATTCTCTAGGATAGCTAGAATCAAAAAGTCAGGTAAGGGCTGGCTAATTACTCAGTTGGCTAGAGCACAGTGTTATAATACCACAATTAAGGGTTCAGATCCCCATACTTGCCAGCTGCCAAAAAAAAAAAAAAAAAAAAAAAAAAAGTAATAGGTGTTGGCAAGGATGTGAAGAAATTGGAACCCTCATACAATTGCTGATGAAAATGTAAAATGGGGAGTTTCAAGATGGCGGCGGCTGCGGCGGCTGGCGCGGAGTAGCTGAGGTGGAAAAGGTGGCCACTGGGCCTCAGGCAGCCGGGAAACTTGTGGACCTTTCTCTGGCCATCTCTTAAGGGAGGACTGCTGCTGCTGGCCGGTCGTGGGGGCTCAACGCCACTTTGCCCCCGGCAGGAGAGGCTGCCTCATTTACAGGCAACAGCTTTGAAGTGTGGAGCAGGAAAAGAACTGATTCTTAGCTGCAAAAGTGAGTCTTGAAACAGGGAACACGGCGCCAGGGCTGCTGTGGATGCAGCCAGGATCCCGGAGGCTGGGGCCGCACTGAAGGCGGCCAGCTGCCCTATCCAGGATTCGAGGTTTCAGGCCGGCATTAAAGAAGACTCCTGGGAGCGCCCGAGCGGCGCCGCGACTGAACAGCCCGAGGCGGCAGCGCCGAGAACACGGAAGGCAACAAACCAGAGACAGAGCGAGCGCCCGACCTGGCACAGCACTGTGAGTGATCCCTGGCACAGCTCTGTTCGGGGGGTGGATGCCCACGCGGCTCCCCGCCTGCACCACCAGGCCACTCACTGCCCCGGTGCTGCCTACATTTCCCCAGGTGCGGGCAGCTCCGCCCTGCTCGGCCATCACTTAGCCCATTTGCTTGGCCTGGCGCGGGGCTTTCCGGACCCTGCAGGCCGACCTCCTCTCCCACTCCCTCCACGGTTCTCTGGCAGGGCTGGGGGTGTGGGGCGTCCCGACCAGTTTTGGGAGGGCTAGGAAGTACGGGCGGGCCGACTGTCACTCCACCACACCCTGGACTCCGGCCCCGGTAAACTTCCTGTTACTGGGAGGCAGATACCATCTCTGCGACCACCAGTTTGGAAAAAAGCCTAACGAATTTCTGGTTGGGAATAGTGTGGTAGGAGAGTTCCCAGGTCTGCTTGAACCTGCTGGAGAGCAGGCTGCAGGCGGGCACTAGACTCGGTTTATACCGGGGGGATACAAAGGTGAACAAGACCCGAGAAAGATCTACACAGTGCTACAAAGGCACCCAGAGAGACTGGTCGTCTGTGCCTAGCAGAAACCTGGTAGACTTCCTGGGCGAGGCGGTGCTGAGCAGGGTCTTGAAGGCCCAGCTGATAGACGAGGGGTGCAGAAGACACGCCCCAACCCAGCACAGTGTGCACAGAGGGGGGAGACGTGCGGCCAGGGAGGCGGAGACTCGACAGAAACCACACACCCGGTGGGGTCGCCACTGCACGATCTAACAGCCTGGGCCAGAGCACACTGAACGGGGAAAAGTCCTGTACAGAAAGTGAAAGCTCAACAGAGATCACACACCCTGTGGTACGTGATCCACCAGCCCAGCAGAGTACAAGCTGACCAGAAAGGTGGATCCCCGGAGAAGCCCAAGACCCGAGGCAACCACACACACAAGACACTAGAGGCCAACTGAGCAGTCACGGTGGGAGCCATACCAAATTGGCAACCACAGCAACATCCTAGTTAGTCATTAGTCTTAAACCGGTGGACTGTGAAACCCCCTGCCACAATGAATAAACACCAAAAAAAAGACACCAGAAATACAAAAAATCAAGAAAGTACACCACCAAAAGTTAATAAATCTCATACTCTAGATCCTATAGAACAAGAAGCCCTTGAAATAACTGATAAGGAATTTCGAGTGATAATTCTAAGGAAACTGAATGAGATACAAGAAAACTCAGCTAGACATCATGATGAAATGAGGAAAAGTATACAGGATCTGAAAGAGGAAATATACAAGGAAATCAATGTCCTGAAAAAAAATGTAGCAGAACGTGCTGAACTGAAGAAGTTATTCAGCGAAATAAAAAACACAACGGAGAGTTTAACCAGCAGGCTTGTCGAAGTTGAAGAGAGAACCTCTGAACTTGAAGATGGGCTGTTTGAAATAACACAAGCAGACAAAAAGAAAGAAAAAAGAATCAAGGACATTGAAGAAAATCTGAGAGAGATATCAGACAACCTCAAGCGCTCAAATATCCGAGTCATGGGTATTCCAGAAGGGGAGGAAAATGGAGATTCCATTGAAAACATATTCAACAAAATAGTGGCAGAAAACTTCCCAGGTATAGGAAAAATCACAGATCTTCAGATCCAGGAAGCTCAACGATCTCCAAACGTATTCAACCCAAAAAGGCCTTCTCCAAGACATGTCATAGTCAAATTGGCAAAACTCAGAGACAAAGAGAGAATCTTAAAAGCTGCAAGAGAGAAGCGTCAAATCACCTATAAGGGAGCCCCAATCAGGTTAACATCAGACTTTTCATCACAAACCCTAAAAGCTAGAAAGGAATGGGATGATATTTTCAAAATACTAAAAGACAAAGATTGCCAGCCAAGAATACTCTACCCTGCAAGGCTATCCTTCCGAAATGAGGGGCAAATAGTATATTTCTCAGACAAACAAAAACTGCGGGAGTTCACTACCACAAGACCACCCTTACAAGAAATCCTCAAGGGAGTACTGGGTTTGGTTCCTGAAAAATAACTACCACTGCCATAAAAACCTAAGAAAAATCTAAACCCGCTAGTACAATAAAAATGGCATTCATGAAGAGAAAACAAGCTAACAAAAACACTATCTACAACCTAAGGAACCAACAAACAAAGAAACCAAACAGTAAATCAGAAAGCAAGGAACAAAAGACACCTAAGACAACCAAACAACCAATAAAATGCTAAGAATAAATCAACACCTTTCAATAACAACTCTTAATGTTAAAGGCTTAAATTCCCCAATTAAAAGACACAGACTGGCTGACTGGATCAAAAAGCAGGACCCAACTATATGCTGCCTACAAGAGACCCACCTCACCCATAAAGATTCACACAGACTAAGAGTAAAAGGATGGAAAAAGATTTACCATGCAAACAGAAAAGAAAAACGAGCTGGAGTGGCTATTCTTATATCTGACAAAATAGACTTTAAACTAAAAACCATAAAAAGAGACAATGAGGGACACTACTTAATGATAAAAGGACTGATCCATCAAGAAGACATAACAATCATAAATATGTACGCACCCAATGTTGGAGCAGCCAGATTTATAAAACAAACTCTATTAGACCTAAAGAAGGAAATAGACACTAATACCATAATAGCAGGGGACCTGAACACTCCACTGTCAATATTAGACAGATCATCTAGGCAAAGAATCAGTAGAGAAGCACAAGATCTAAACAAGACTCTAGACCAATTGGAATTGGCAGATATCTACAGAACATTCCACCCAACAACCTCAGAATATTCATTCTTCTCATCAGCACATGGATCATTCTCCAAGATAGATCACATATTAGGTCACAAATCAAGTCTCAATAAATTCAAAAAAATTGCAATTATCCCATGTATCTTCTCAGACCACAATGGATTAAAACTAGAAATTAATAACAAACAAAACTCTGGAAACTATACAAACACATGGAAATTAAACAGCATTCTACTTAATGACATATGGGTCCAAGAAGAAATCAAGCAGGAAATCAAAAAGTTTATTGAAACTAATGAAAACAATGATACATCATACCAAAACCTGTGGGATACTGCAAAAGCAGTATTGAGGGGAAAATTTATTGCATTAAATGCTCACTTCAGAAGAATGGAAAGATGGCAAGTGAACAACCTAACACTTCACCTTAAAGAACTAGAAAAACAAGAACAATCCAATCCTAAAGTTAGCAGACGGAAAGAAATCATTAAGACCAGAGCAGAACTGAATGAAATTGAAAACCAAAAAACAATTCAAAAGATCAACGAATCAAAAAGTTGGTTTTTTGAAAAGATAAATAAAATTGACAAACCATTAGCATGGCTAACAAAAAAAAGAAGAGAGAAGACTCAAATAACCAAAATTAGAAATGAAAAAGGCGATATTACAACTGATTCATCTGAAATACAAGGAATCATTCGAGACTACTATAAACAACTATACGCCAACAAATTTGAAAATCTGGAGGAAATGGATAAATTTCTGGACACACACAAGCTCCCAAAACTGAACCGTGAAGACGTAGAAAATTTGAACAGACCAATAACAATAAAGGAGATTGAAGCTGTTATCAGAAGGCTCCCAACAAAGAAAAGCCCAGGACCAGATGGATTCACAGCAGAATTTTACCAAACATTCAAAGAGGAATTGACACCGATTCTTTACAAACTATTCCAAAAGATTGAAACGGACGCAAATCTCCCAAACTCATTCTATGAAGCAAACATCATCCTGATACCAAAACCAGGTAAAGATATAACCAAAAAAGAAAACTACAGGCCGATATCCTTGATGAATATAGATGCAAAAATCCTCACTAAAATACTAGCAAACAGAATACAGCAACACATACGAAAAATTATTCATCACGATCAAGTGGGATTCATCCCAGGGATGCAAGGTTGGTTCAACATACGCAAATCAATAAATGTGATACACCATATTAATAAACTCAAACACAAGGACCATATGATCATCTCTATAGATGCTGAAAAAGCATTTGATAAAGTTCAGCACTCATTCATGACAAAGACCCTCTATAAGTTAGGTATAGAGGGAAAGTATCTCAACATAATTAAAGCCATATATGCCAAACCCACTGCCAATATCATCCTGAATGGGGAAAAGCTGAAAGCTTTTCCTTTAAGAACAGGCACTAGACAAGGATGCCCACTCTCACCACTCCTATTCAACATAGTGTTGGAAGTACTAGCCAGAGCAATCAGAGAAGAGAAGGAAATAAAGGGCATCCAGATTGGAAAAGATGAAGTCAAACTGTCCCTGTTTGCAGATGACATGATCCTATATATCGAACAGCCTAAAACCTCTACAAAAAAACTGTTGGAATTGATAAATGATTTCAGCACAGTAGCAGGATACAAAATCAACACACAAAAATCAGTAGCATTTCTTTTCTCCAATAGTGAACATGCAGAAGGAGAAATCAGGAAAGCCTGCCCATTTACAATAGCCACCAAAAAAATAAAATACTTAGGAATTGAGTTAACCAAGGAGGTGAAAAATCTCTATAATGAGAACTACAAACCACTGCTGAGAGAAATTAGAGAGGATACAAGAAGATGGAAAGATATCCCATGCTCTTGGATTGGAAGAATCAACATAGTGAAAATGTCCATACTACCCAAAGTGATATACAAATTCAATGCAATCCCCATCAAAATTCCAAAGACATTTTTCTCAGAAATGGAAAAAACTATTCAGACATTTATATGGAACAATAAAAGACCACGAATAGCCAAAGCAATGCTCAGCAAAAAAAATAAAGCTGGAGGCATAACACTACCTGACTTTAAGCTATACTACAAAGCTATAATAACCAAAACAGTATGGTACTGGCATAAAAACAGACACACTGACCAATGGAATAGAATAGAGAATCCAGAAATCAACCCTCACACTTACTGCCATCTGATCTTTGACAAAGGCACCAAGCCTATTCACTGGGGAAGGGACTGCCTCTTCAGCAAGTGGTGCTGGGATAACTGGATATCGTTATGCAGGAGAATGAAACTAGATCCATACCTCTCACCATATACTAAAATCAACTCAAAATGGATTAAGGATTTAAATATACACCCTGAGACAATAAAACTTCTTAAAGAAAACATAGGGGAAACACTTCAGGAAATAGGACTGGGCACAGACTTCATGAATACGACCCCAAAAGCACGGGCAACCAAAGGAAAAATAAACAAATGGGATTATATCAAACTAAAAAGCTTCTGCACAGCAAAAGAAACAATTAAAAGAGTTAAAAGACAACCAACAGAGTGGGAGAAAATATTTGCAAAATATACATCTGACAAAGGATTAATATCCAGAATATATAAGGAACTCAAACAACTTTACAAGAAGAAAACAAGCAACCCAATTAAAAAATGGGCAAAAGAGCTAAGTAGGCATTTCTCTAAGGAAGATATCCAAATGGCCAACAGACATATGAAAAAATGCTCAACATCACTCAGCATCCGGGAAATGCAAATCAAAACCACATTGAGATACCATCTAACCCCAGTTAGGATGGCTAAAATCCAAAAGACTATGAACGATAAATGCTGGTGAGGCTGCGGAGAAAAAGGAACTCTCATACATTGTTGGTGGGACTGCAAAATGGTGCAGCCTCTATGGAAAATGGTATGGAGGTTCCTTCAACAATTGCAATTAGATCTACCATACGACCCAGCCATCCCACTGTTGGGAATATACCCAGAGGAATGGAAATCATCAAGTCGAAGGTATACCTGTTCCCCAATGTTCATCGCAGCACTCTTTACAATAGCCAAGAGTTGGAACCAGCCCAAATGCCCATCATCAGATGAGTGGATACGGAAAATGTGGTACATCTACACAATGGAATACTACTCAGCTATAAAAACGAATGAAATACTGCCATTTGCAACAACATGGATGGACCTTGAGAGAATTATATTAAGTGAAACAAGTCAGGCACAGAAAGAGAAATACCACATGTTCTCACTTATTGGTGGGAGCTAAAAATTAATATATAAATTCACACACACACATACACACATACACACACAAACGGGGGGGGTAAGAAGATACAACAACCACAATTATTTGAAGTTGATACAACAAACAAACAGAAAGGACATGGTTGGGGGGAGGGGGGGAGGGAGAAGGGAGGGAGGTTTTGGTGATGGGGAGCATTAATCAGCTACAATGTATATCGACAAAATAAAATTAAAAAAAAAAAATAATAAAAAAAAATAAAATAAAAAAAAAGAAAATGTAAAATGGTACAATGTCTTCGGAAAACAATCTGGCATTTCCTGAAAAAGTTAAACAGAATTACCACTTGACCCTGCAATTCCACTCCTGGGTATATGCCCAAGAGAATTAAAAATATGTCCACATAAAAGTCTGTATATAAATGTTCGTAGCAACATTTTTCATAGTGGCCCAGAAGTGGAAACAACCCAAATGTCCATCAGCTGATGAATGGATAAACAAAATATGGTATATCCATACGATGGAATATTATTCCAACATAAAAAGGAATGAAATACCAATACATGCTCCAATGTAGATGAGCCTTTAAAACATTACAGTAAAAGAAGCCAGTTGTCCTAGTCCATTTTGTGCTGCTGTAACAGAGTATTACAGACTGGGTAATGTATAAACAATAGGAATTTATTTCTCATGGTTCTGGAGGGAGGGAGGTTCAAGATTAAGGCACCAGGAGATTTGGTATCTGGTAAGGACCTGGTCTCCACTCCCAAGGTGGTGTTTGGAACATTGCAATGCTGTTCCTCCTGTGGCAGAAGAGTAGAAGAGCCAAGAGTGAGTTAGAGAGGGCTGAACTTGTCCTTTTATATCAGCACCAGTCTCACCCATGAAGGCAGAGAGCTCATGGCCTAATCACTTCTTAAAGGTGCTACCTCTTAAGACTGTTACAACAGCAATTGAATTTCAACATGGGTTTTGGAGGGGACAAACATTCGAGCCATAGTACTAGTCATGAGAGACAATATATTACAGTGTATGATTTTATTTATATGAAATTTCTATAATAGGCAAGTATATAGGGACAGAAAGTAGATTAGTGATTCTTTAGGACTGAGAGAGTTGCTGGGAGGTGATGCTAATGAGTATGAGATTCCTTTTTGAAAGGATGAAAATATTCTAAACTTGTAATAGTTACATAACTCTGTCAATATACTAAAACCATTGAATTGTACTTAATTATACTTTTAATGAGTGAATTGTGTGGTATCTGAATTATCGTTATCTCAGTAAAGTTGTTGCCAAAAATACCAATTGAATTTAGCCAGTGGAGGTCATTGGTCACCACAATAAAATCAGTTTTAATGGGATAGTGGTGAAAGCCTGGTTGGAATAGATACAAGTGAAAATGTAAGGAGAAGATTGGGAACCCCAAATATTAGAAAATTCAGAGTTTTCGTGTGGAGAAATAGACTAGAAGCTAGCAGAGGAGGTGGGACAGATGATGTTTTTATTTTTTTTGAAAGGGAGAGAGAACAGTATGTTTAAATATCATAGGAAACACCCAGTAGAAAGGGAAAAGTCACTGATGCAGGAGAGTGAGGAGAGAATTGCTGGAGTGCCATCCTGCAGGGTGAGGCACATGTGGGTCTACTGGCGTGGCATAGTAGTGTAGATGGATCACACATGACAACAGGTGAGAAGACAGAGTATGTATTTGATACAGATGCCAAAGGGTGGTGTCTTATTCTGTTTAGACTGCTGTAACAAAAATGCCATAAACTGAGTAGTTTATAAACAACAGAAATTTGTTTCTCACAGTTATGGAGGCTGTGAAATCCACGATCAGTGTGCCAGCCTGGTCAGATTTTGGGGAGGACCTGCCTCCTTCACAGACAGATGTCTTCTCACTGTAACTTCACATGGCAGAAGGGGCAAACAGGCTCCTTTGGGATTCTCGTAAAAGCGCCAGTCCCATTCATGAGGTCTCTGCCCTAACAATTTAATCACCTCCTAAAGTCCCCACCTCTTAATACTACTGCAGATTAGGGCTCAGAGTATGAATTTTGGGAGGAAACAAACATTCAAAACAGAGCAGGTGTAGTGGTGGGTGTCTCTTCTGATTGCTTCTGTTTTCTCAGTGAAAGGTCATAAACTGAGAATGATGAAGGAAGAGATATTGGAAGTTTGAATTAAAAAGGAGAAAGTGTGAACTTGTCATCTAGGAGAGTGAGAGTGTGTATCATGGGATTGCCATGCAGACTTAAGTGCCTATTGAGGTTTGTAGTCACGAATTTAATGTTAGACCAGTCTAAATGGATGGGCATTTCTCTGGCCATTTTTAGCTACATTGAGGCAAGTGTGGAGTGGATAGTGAGTTGGATTTAACCAGAATAGTAGTTTTGCTAAGTAAGTATGACAAAGGAAGAGAAGGGCAAGGATGTGAAGATAAGGATTGACTATAGATGAAGATGGTTAATTAGTTGAAAGAATATCAAGAGAGGTGAGTGAAAAGGTGGTAGACAATGATATGGAGATCTCACCAGGGTCAATGATTGCATACTGGGTAGAAAGATAGAAAGTGGTGATAGTGAGGAGAGGGACACATGAAATTGAGATTATAGAGAGCGAGTAGTTATTGATAATGACAAGGTCTAAGGTATGACTGTGGGAGTGATCAGCTTAGGTAGAATGGAGACAAGATCATTGGTAGAGAGGAGGGCAAGAAACTGAAAGACCAGGGTATTAGAAATGTGAGTAATGACCCAGGGTTGGATAGATGACAGCAACAATGAGGGGTAGTAGGAGACATTATCTAATGACTTGTTTACATCAGTAATTAAAGGAAATCAGAGTGATATCAAGCTGAATTGTTTTTTGTTGAAGGATCATAACCTCTCTTAATAGTATCCCTTTCAGACATTGGATTGCTTAGCCCAGGTATGCAATCCATGCATCCTAATGTTCTTAGTATTTTCCCAACTGTGGCCCAGAGGTCTCTGTTGGTCATTACTCTCCTTGATGCCCTTAATGCATTCCTAGATTATATATGTTCTTCTCTTAGCTGGGCATCCATAGTGAAGAGAATCAAACTCAATGTCCTTAAGTTAAGCACCAGAGAAGATAAATCAGTAAATGACACCCTTCAGGGTAATAGTAATGAAATTTTTTACTTGAAAATTACTTGTTAATAGACTTCACAGTCTCTACAGTCATATGCAAATTATATGCTAATATAACATTAGCTCAGCAAACTATTTTATACAATTAGTTGAGACACTTGACATCGTGCCTACTGCCTTACAAGTGTCTCATTATTTGTCATAGATGAATACCTGATAGAATTTTGGTAATACAAATCGTATTATCTCATTGATTTACATAATAATGTCAAAAGTGCTTCATCCTCACTTTAAATTAATCCTAATTGGGAGTGATAACCGCTTCTCTTCCTGTTTCCATCAAGTAGTTAAGTCAACATTTCAATGCACCAGAAGTTCTTAATTTTAAAAACCTAGCAATAAATCATTTTAATAAGAAAAATCATTTATGAACCATATAATCTTAAAGTTAGAAGGGACAACAGAGATTATCTAGTGCAACCTCTGACTTTACAGATGAGAAAATTTTGAGGACTAGAACAGAAGATAAAAAATTTGCTTCATATCACATATCTAGCTACAGTTGTCAGCACAGGTAGAACCAAAACCCAGATCTTCAGCATACTTTC
Source organism: Cynocephalus volans (assembly GCF_027409185.1). Classification (NCBI taxonomy): domain Eukaryota; kingdom Metazoa; phylum Chordata; class Mammalia; order Dermoptera; family Cynocephalidae; genus Cynocephalus; species Cynocephalus volans. The sequence goes on from NC_084463.1 coordinate 130,563,770, forward strand.
CCCTGTACAATATTGGTATCTAGTTTATATATTTGTAAACCTACACTTTTTTTTTAAAGAAAATGAAATTTTATTAATATTTTTTACATTCTAGGATGTTGTTGCGGAGCAGCTGGGAGAGAGAGGGAGAGGGGAAAGGGGAAAGAAATGGGATGGAAGAAGGAGGGAAAAAGCCTGTGGCACCCCGCTCATTCCCACAAGGGAGACCAGGGGGCTTCCAGTGGTGGCTTGGTCATTGCTAGGCTGGGTGCAGATGTCAGGGAGGTGAGGCAAAAGCCCTCGCCCTCCATCAACCCAGCTCGGGAACCCAGGGCCCTTCTTGCTGTGGCTTGGTGGTCATCGATGGGCTGCTTGCACATGTCAGGGGAATGTGGCCAAGGCCCAAGGCCCCCCACTGCCCAGGCTCAAGAGATCCCGGGGTGCTTCCTGTGGTGGCTCTGTGGTCACTGCTGGGCTGGCTGCATGTGTCAGGGGGCATAGCCAAGGCCCTCGGCCCCCTACCACCCCTGCTAGAGAGGCCTTGGGTGCTTACTGTGGCGGCTCTGTGGTTGCTGCTGGGCTGGCTGCATGTGTTAGGGGGACGTGACCAGGACCCAAGGCCTCCCACTGTCCAGGGTTGGGAAAGCCTGGGGCGCTTCCTGCAGTGGCTTGGTTGTCATCGCTGGGCTGGCTGTGTGTGTAGGGGGGTGAAGCCTGAAGCCCTCCACATCCAAGGCCTGAAGCCCTCCACCACCCCTGCTGGTGGAGCCTGGGGTGCTTCCTGTGGTGGCTCGGTGGTCACCAGTGGGCTGGCTGCACATGTTGTGGGGGCATTGCTTAGGCCCCCAGCCCTCCCCACTTTCTGGCTTGGTAGCCCAGGGGACTTCCAGTTCTTCTAGGTGTTGTAGGTGTTCTTTGGTGAAATGAGGCCTTTACTAGTTAATATGAAACTTTGTCTCTGGTTGCAGGTACTTAGTTTTTTCTTTCATTTCTATGTTGGATTATTTGCTGTTCCCACCATTTAAACTCTGTGCTGGAACTAATTTGTTGTTCTTTCCCTACTTCTAAAATGGGGGAGCTTCCTGTGGGAACCAGTATTTGAGCTCTTTGGTTGAGCTAAATTGCTGCTTTGCTGCTGATTCTCTAGGGAAAGCTTTTGGTGTAGCTCAGGTTTTAATGGTTGACTTTATAGGTACTTCCAGCTCTCCTGAGATCCAGTACACCTGGGTTGTGTAGAAACTCTGGGCTGGGCCTGAGTCTTTTCATCAAACTGTACCCCGTGCAATTCTATATTCCTGACGAGTCTCCTCTGAGTGATCCTTTACTGACTGGGGTGCAGATCAGCTGTCCTTGCTGTGCCCCAGTGTTCTCCCGGTGGGCCCATCTCCTCCACCACCCATGCAGCAAAAACTTTCCATGGGACAGGACTGGCAACAGTCCCTTGCAATGACTCACCAGCCTCTGAGTGGCTCGTTTTTTCAGTTGTTGTGGCTCCTCACTCCTGTGTGGGTCCACGGGAACTCTTTTAGTGGTCTTGCTGGCCTGGGGACCACCATGGCCCTCTTCTCCCCTGCCACCTCCAAGCAACTTCATCCGAAGAGCACAGCTTTGACTTTTGCTGGCTCCCACTCCGCGTGCTCAGCAGCTCCAGCCAGGGCTCGAAATGGTCAGAGCAGTTTTTTTCTTTCTCATCATGGCTTCTCCCACCTTCATGCACTCCATAGGTCTCTCCTCCTTTTCCCCTGAGCTCTAGTGGCCCCAGCTTGGCTGTCATTGCTTTCTTGTAGTTGCAAATTGGTTGATTTGTAGGAGAGAGTGATGCTGAGGACCGTCCATTCTGCTATGTTGACCAGAAGCCCCTACACTTTTCAATATCAAGTTTTCTTTATACATCATGCATAAGTTAATACAAATGAGGCCAATTGGCAAAGGCCTGGTAGGTGCAACTAAAAGAGAAATCTCTTCCTAAAACTAAAATAGAAATCTCTTCATTTGACTGTGTTGAATGGAACCATGTTCAAACCTCATCTGAGTCACATTGGTGTGACTCATTTGAACCCACAGACTTTTCACTGTACTTAGCTCTCACTCAAAGGCTTTATCTTAGTATAGCCAAAGAGGAGGTAATTTGAAGTTTTAGAAAATTTCAGTTTCATGTGCCTCTTTTGTCACTTAATTGTTGTACAACCTTGGGCAAGCCTCTTAGCCTCTAATAGGTCTTAATTTTCTCAACCATAAAATGTGGATAATGACTGTACTTAATTCACCGGGTTATTGTATTCATCAAATATTGTGGCTGTAATGCAAAAGTTTTTTAAGTATTTACTGTGTAATTAAATTACATAGTAAATTAATTACATCAGTTGATGTAATTAAAATCAGGTAGTCTTGTTAAAAACTAACCCAAGAGTGTATTATTATCTATGTATAAACTTTTCACTTATCAGCTAGTTTTTTAATTTCATATATACATAATTTTACTTTTCTAATTTATCTTTTTACAAATAAAATGTTGCCGCCTGCTACCCACACTTTGTTGTTGTTGTTGTTACATTTGTTCTTTAATCACATGAAAAGATTTTTTTAAGTATTCCTTTGTTCATTGTCTGAGAAACTGCAAAGTAGTTTTATCTGTTATTTAAAATATCTACTTGACTTATTTTCTAGATATACTACATCTGATTCCTTTTCTTACAGCAGATATGAGATTGAATGACAAAGCTTCTTTTCACAGCAAAACCAATGCTATTTGTTGATAGAAATTAAAGTTCTTTGATGCAAATGTCCTTTAGACCTCAGGAAAATTGGAGGTGGGGGGATGGAATTTTAATAGATATGAGTCTTATTTTTTCTATTAACTTTTTAAAAATTATTAAACTTGGACATCAGAATATAGATTTACATTTGGCCCCTTTTATCCATGTTTATATATTAATATAAAGAAAGAAGTTTCTATCAAACAACATGGTAACATAAGCAGAAGTGAGAAAAATGCACTTGGAACAATTTTACTTTTTTTAACTAAAAATTTGAAGTGCTTGATATTTTAAAGGTAAAAATTAAAGTTTTAGGAATTGCTTTTAAGTTCTTTGTAACTTTATAGTCTTAAAAACAAGTTGTGGAATCTCAAGGTAGATCATTTTAATGTGAAAGTTGTTGAAAATTATGAAAATCAAGCATAATAGTGTACGTGATTCAAAATGTGCTGACTTTGGGTCATGTTTTAAATACTTTTATAACCTAACCTTTGTGAAATGTCTGAAAACATTAATAAAGAAGCTAGGGTCATATTTGCAACTGGTTTTCCTTCTTGCCAGCTCCTGTTTTATCAGTTACTAGACTGCTGAACACACACACACAGGTAAACATCCTCAAAATTAAAGAATTTCAATAACAAAACCAAAATTTCAGATAATAGAAAATATTTATTTTCAGCAAAAATATATATGTGTGTGTATATTTTTATAACTGTTGCTGGCAAGGAAATGTATGGAGACTAACAATAATTAGTATTTTAATATCAATATTACATAAATAATTTTAGTTTTAAATGATTTAACCCCATGTATTCAAAAGTTAATAATAACAATTAATATACCTAAATGTATTGATTTTTTTTCCCATTTTGTAATCAAGGGATTTATTGTCCTTCAAATCTAATTATTTGGAGAAATGTATTTTATTACTAAAAAGCTCTAAGCATTATTGGTGATTGAATTGTTTTGTCAATGTTGGATAAGGAAAGCTTTTAAGAAGTCTTGGCTTTATGTCTTCAATTTTTTCTCACATGAAAGACCACACCTAATCTGCACAGCAAATGGAATAATCAACAGAGTGAAGAGACAACCCATGGAATGGGAGAAAATATTTTCAAATCATACATCTGATAAGAGGTTAATATCCAAAATCTCTAAGGAACTCAAATAACTCAATAGCAAGAAAACAAATAACCTGATTAAAAAATGAGCAAAGGACCTGAATAGACATTTCTCAAAAGAAGACATACAATTGGCCAACAAGTATATGAAAAACTGCTCACCATTGTTAATCATCACGAAAATGCAAATTAAAACCACAGTGAGATATCACCTCACACCTTTTAGAATGGCTATTATCAAAAAGACAAAAGATAAGTATTGGTGAGGATCTGGAGAAAAGGGAACCCTTGTGCACTGTTGGTGAGAATATAAATTAGTACAGCCATTCTGGAAAACAGGATGGAGTTTCCTCAAAAAATAAAAAATAGTATCATATCCAACAGTCCCATTTCTGAGTATTTATCTAAAGGAAATGAAATCAGTATGTTAAAGAGACATCTGCACTCCTGTGTTCATTGCAGCATTATTCACAACAGCCAAGATATATGTTCATCAACAGATGAATGGATTAAAAAAAAAATGTGCTGTATACACACACAATGGAATACAATTTAGCCTTAAAAAAGAAGGTAATTCTGTCATTTGGGACAACGTGGAAGAAATCAGAAGACACTATGCTAAGTGAAATAAGCTAGGCACAGAAAGACAAATACTACATGATTTCATATTATTATCATTATGATTATGATTATGATTATTATTATTACATGAAATAATAATGGTCTTAGGTAGATTTATTATTAATGAATTAGGATGCACTGGGTATGTTTTTGATCACCCCTTGTAATCCATACTGATATTCATCATACAATTGGCTGGAATTCATTTTATAATCTGGGAGCTTGAAGCAGATTTTACTCCTTGTGAAATGCTAATTGACCCAGATAGGAATTGAATCTACTTATTTCAAACAGGAGCACTGTGTTCTGAAAGTTGAGTTAGTAACTCAAATGTTTGTTAAGATATGAAATAGTCACAAAATTGCCCTTATATGATATTACTTACAGACATATTTCCTCAATCATGAAAACAGAAAAATGTTTCCACGTAATCTACTGTATTTTCACCGAAAATGGAGAAATAACTGTTCTACCAAATCTTTCATTATCTGGAGCCGTATTTGTTTTGCACAGAACAGCATTTTCTTGGTTTTCTTTTTTGTTTTTGTAAGATGGATACTTATGGGTTAGCTTTACTTAGGATCACAAAAAAACAAATACTTTTGTAATTTAAGGTCACCCACAGCTTTTATAGCATTAGGCACTTCAATGTCTATGGGATAGCTGTGCTCTGTTGGGCGTCTCTGGTGGCCGCACAGGACCCCAACAGGGTTTTCCTTTCCCTAGAGGTTGGGGCCAAAGGGATTGCCCTTTTCTCCCCCCCAGGACATGGGGCAAAAAGAGATTCCAAGAGATGGGTGAGCACGCCGCTGCTCTCCCAGATAGGGAACAAACACATATACACACAACGGGGGTTCTGTCAGGCAGTTCCATTTATTGTAACACAAAAGATCATATTTATATGCTTAGCAGGTGGGGATTTCTAAGATTAGGACAATCCTTGAAAAGGTCAGATGTGCACGTGCCTTGCCTCTCTATGCTTAGCCCTCCCCCTTAACCTCCCTTGGGCACCACCTTTTATCCATTTAGGCCATCTGTTGTTTTCGCTTAGAAAAAGGGTGCAGTCCCATAGTTCCCCATTTTTGTTTTAATAGAAGCCTTGTGTGGTTGTGTCTGTCTTAGATTGTCCCCCCGCCCCGCTAGGGGATCTTACCCGTCGTTGACTATCCAACCAAGCCGAGGCTGAAAGAACCTGTATTGGTCTCGTGTGGTTGTGCCTGTCTTAGGTTGTCCCCACTGTGGGGGATCTTACCTGTCATTGACTATCCAACCAAGCTGAGGCCAAACAGGAGATTACACCTTGGTGTTAATTTTTTTTGAAGAGCCAAATTGACCCAAGGGTCTTGGGGGTATTGTTCATTAGCTACTTTTTCCACCACCTGGGTGAGCGTGGTGAGGGGCCCTAGGTTGCGCCTTATAAGGGCCGTTAGCTGACCCCACATGCATGGAGGGCCTGTTAAGGTGGATATTAGAGTGGTGAGCCAAGGGGAAGTTCTAAACCAGCCTTCAAACCAGCCAGAATTGGCCTCTCTTTCCCTCCTACGTTTTTCTAATCCTTCTCTTAATTTAGCTAAAGAATCTTTAACAATGCCGGAATGGTCTGTGTAAAAACAACATTCTTCTTTGAGGGCTGCACATAATCCTCCTTGTTGCAGAAACAGCAAGTCCAAGCCCCTTCTGTTCATGTTTGGTTAGCCGGAGTGTGTGGAGAAGAGGGTGGACTTGTTTCATCAATCATGGAGAAGACCCCTAGCAGAAGATAAGCTTGCTTCATTGTGGACTTTCCTGGAAAACATAAGAAAGGTTTTCCTCAGGGTTATTATCGCCCTGGGCCGTGGGTGAGAACTTGAGATTTCTGGCTGGCACCCATATAGGGTTGGGCTCATTGAAAGGAAAAATACATCCAAATCCTCTGCCCATAGTTAAGAACGGGTTGGGGCCTCTCCATTGTCCTGAAAGGGGATCTTTCCATAGCACCTAAATGGCAGGACGTGGTGATTGGGTTGACCAGTGTTTTTGGAAAGCAGTTATTGGCTCATGTTTTGGAAAATTTAAAATATTTAAGGTAAATAATGCCATTCCTAACTGTTGGTGGGGACTAATAATTCCCCTTTTTTGTTTTAAAATTGGTTCTTTAGATTCTGATGGTGACATTCTATTATGGCTTGTCCCTGAGGATTGTAAGGGATGCCAGTGGAGTGGCGTATATTCAAAGTGGATAAAAAATCTTGGAAGGCTTTGCTAACAAACCAAGGGCCATTATCTGTTTTAAGTTCACTGGGGAGGCCGAGTGTGGCAAAACATTGTAGTAAATGACTTGGTGCATGTTTAGCCTTTTCGCCAAGGGAGGGCTGTAGCCCAACAGACATGAGAATAAGTGTCAATAGACATGAAAATATATTTTGATTTTCCAAATGCTGGAAAATGAGTGACATCAGTTTGCCATAAAACATTAGATTTGAGCCCCCTAGGGTTTACACTGGGGGGGGGTTGTAAAGGCGGTCCCTGTAAATACGGGATGCAAGATTTACAGGTATGATAATATCTCTTAAAGCCTGTAGTTTGTGAGAAGGGAGTGGCCACTGCTCCACCCATTATTGGAGGTCCATCTCTCCATTTAATCTGGGGTACCAGGGGAGCAGTGGCCTCTAGAATTGGGGGTGAACCCTGATTCTGGGGAGGAGTTGTTGAGCTCATAATTTGTAATTAGGGTGACAGCGGGTGTTGAACTGTTGTTGGTATTCTTCCTTATCTAAAAGCTTATCATAAAAGCCCTTATGATTGGTGGTGATGTAAGCATCTGCCTGGCCAAGGACGTCTTGTCCTAAAAGATTAGCATTAAGTCAGGGAGCAATGAGGGGCTTTGCCTCCACAGTGGTGCCATCTGCATCTCTCCATTTTAACCATCCTTTTGTTTCAAAAGATGGTGTTTCACCTCCTACCCCAAGGATTTGAGGCCCAGGGACAACATCCCAGCTAGGAGGCACTTCCTCTTGACGGAGAACAGTTCGATCTGCCCCTGTATCAATTAAGCATCAGAACCTTTTACCCTCAATGGTGATGTCCATTTTTGGCCTTACTCTGGGGACTATAGGGACTGTCCAATTAGCCCTGGGCCCTTTTGGCTGGTTACTTTTATGACCCCCTTGGGGTGACAGGGCTAGGGGTTGCCCCTGGCTTAGTTTAAAGGATTGCCATCTTTGTCAAATTTGGACCTACAGTCCTTTTTCCAATGTAATCCTTTTTTACATGGGGGGGGGCAAGGTGTGGTAGGGGTTTTTTTGCCTTTAGCCTTGGGACATTGGCTTTTAAAATGACATTGTCTTCCACAACCAAAACATTGTCCCTTGAAGGGTGGGGAAGTATTGTTTCCCGAGGGGATCAGGGCAGTAAATGCCTTGAAGGCTTCTGTTAAGTTTTGTGTCTGAGCCTGCAAGGCTGTGGATAAAATCCTGGCTTGAAAATGTTGACTCCCTACCTCCTTGGAAGCGATAACCCACTTCTCCGTGGATTGGTCCCTTAAGCCTGTGCAAGCCAACTTATGATCAGTGGTCATTCCATCCCAGACAAGCATCTTAACAAACTGATCTCTGAGTGGGCTAGGGGGAAATTGTCTTTGTATATTTTGCTCTACCCTAACAATAAAGGAAGGGAGGTCTTCATTGAGCCTCTGGGTTATTCCAGCAATTGGGGGCTCTGTGGGGCCCTCTGCGAGCTTTGCCCAGGAAGCTAAGGCAGCAGCCTTGACTTGGTCTTGGTAAGGAGGCGGGATTGCCGCCTGTTGGATTCCTGTACTATGTTGATCTGCAGTTCCAGACAACATGCCAAAGGTAACTGGGGTGACAGGATTGACTGCTTGATTCCTTTCTGCTTGGGCATGGCACTCGTCCTTATAAAAGGCACAGAACTTAATAATTTGTTAATTTGGGGGGAGGACTGCCTTACATAACATCTTCCAGTCCTGAGTGGTGCAGGGCTGATGGGCTAGTCACTGAAGGATAGTTAGTTTCTGCCCATGGAGAATTAGGGCCATCCTCGGCAAGAGCCTTTTTTAGTTCTTTTAAATCCTGGGCTTCCCAAGGATACCAAGGGGCTGGTCTGTTGCCCCCCAGATTAACATTAACAGGGTAGGCTTGAAATGAAGATTTTAGTTGATCTATGGGATTTCCCCATGTATCTTCAAGTATTCGGGTTTACTGAAAAGAGGAGCTGAAACCAGGAAAGCTTGGGGTTGTTCGGAAAAAGGCAGGGGTGGGCTTTCAAATTTAACCCAATTGGTATTTTGGAGCAGAGTCTTATGACCTTGCTTTTCTTCTACCTTATCGCCAAAAGGAGAAAGGTCGGGATAGAGCTTTGCACAAGGGGCCCTGCCAGCCGTCAGTTCAGGCTGTTGATAACCCTTTTCACTAATTGTGTTGTCCTGTGCTCGCTCCTCAGCAAAAGCTGTCCAAATGCACTCTATACGCGGGGAGTCTGAGTCGTCTTTAGTGCTAGGCTTAAAACATAGTTTAAGGGTGGATATAGTGGGATAAAAGCCTAAGGGTGGCTTGACTCCCTGGTAGACTTCCCTCTTCTGAGCCAGGGCCTGAATATGATCCCAGGTATCATAAGAGAACAAATCAGCCAAGAGCGCCCAAGGTGCTATAGATAGAACAGCCACCCAAGTTGTGGCAACAGTAGTGTCTGAAAGCTCTAACCCTCAACTTTTTTACAAATACTTTAGAGCCTTAAGGGCTGGCTCGTTGGGTTTCTCTTGAAAATTCCCCATGGCCAAAAACTGAAAAGGAGAAGACAGAGAAAGAAACGAAGTAAAAGGAAAGATATGACCTTGAGGCCATTGGTACTAACCCCGATAGCAGATTTCTCTTGAACGTTGTCCTTCTTTCTGAAGCTCTGCAGTATAGGTCAAGGCCTCCTCGTCATCTGTCTTTCAGGATCGTGTGGCGTTTTTGGCCATCCCCATGGAAAGGAAAAGGTGAAAGTGGTATCAGGCGCCGTCCTCACACAGGGCACCAGCTGTTGGGCGTCTCCAGCGGCTGCATGGGACCCCAACAGGTTTTTCCTTTCCCTAGAGGGTTGGGGCCAAAGGGATTGCCCTTTTCTCCCTGCCAGGACATGGGGCAAAAAGAGCACACGCTGCTCTCCCAGATAGGAAACAAACACATACACACGCAGCAGGGGTCCTGTCAGGAAGTTTTGTTTATTGTAACACAAAAGATCATATTTATATGCTTAGCAGGTGGGGATTTCTAAGCTTAGGCCAATCCTTGAAAAGGTAAAATGTGCATGTGCCTTGCCTCTCTATGCTTAGTCCTCCCCCTTAACTTCCCTTGGGCGCCACCTTTTATCCGCTTAGTCTATCTGTTGTTTTTGTTTAGAAAAAGGGCATGGTCCCATAGTGCTCCAAACCTTATTATCATGATATTTAATGTTCAGCCATAGCACACAGGTTGTACATTATGCACTCCTAACTTCAGTTCATATAAAGCAGATTTTCTTCACTCTAAGTTATCTTTGAAATATTTTGTAGCATTTTAATATAATTTAACATAGTAACATTAATGCTGGTACTCATCTGGGAAATAATATAGGTTATCTTCTTAAATTCATACATTTATTGCCTTCTTTTAACAAAGGAAGTGGGTAAACAGTAAATTTAGTAGAGATTATATTCACTTGTCTTCATGTGTCTTAAAAGATCAAGATTTTAAATTAATATTATTTTAGCAGTTTGTTCTAAGAAAATTAAAACTTTGATGGAAGATGAGTTCAGGTGACCAAGACATTGATTCAGGTGTACTTGGCATAGCAGTTCATAAAGTATGTGTTAACTATGTATGATTACTCCTGAAAAGCTATAGTGGCTTCATCTTTTAGGTTGCTTCATTGAATCATTAATTTTCTTGGAGGTAACTAAGCCTGACATAATTAAGTCATCTCAGTCTCCACAGATTTTTATCTTCCCATGATGTCAAGAACACTGAGCAGGTTAATAAAAAGCATTGTATCTTATTTCCTGGCAGGTATTGACTTTATATTTTAGGATTATTTAATACTATCTTGACACATTTTATTTTATTTATAAGTAATGTAATAAGTGTATTCCTTTTAATTATTTATTTCATGTTTTAGCATAGTTTTGTATTTCTTGTGTAATAAGCCCATTTATGTATTTGAACCACTTCTTACCAACAGTTCTTTGACCCTTGGCTACATAATGCTGCTTCAATTCATCCAAAACATTATTTATGAGGAAGGATTTGATGGATCCAATCCCCAGGTATTGAGTACCTTCAAAATCTTTATAATCATGTGTATAATGTTTTAAAATTTTCTAGGGATCTTTATAATCATGTGTATAATGTTTTAAAATTTTCTAGGGGTGGACCCAGAAGGTCTTAGAATAATAAACAGTGAACAAGCTGTTTTCAAGCACAGAAGATGTAAATAAGCAGAGCACAGACAGCCTTAGTTTTACTATTAATGTGTATTCAGAGTTTTAGCTGAGTTCTCTGTGGATGCCCATAAGATGCATGTGTGCATTGTCTATATTAATTATTTGTAAAAATGTATTTATAGCCCCTGAGATTAATATGTAACTACATTTTGAAAATTACTTTTAAATTTGCAAGACTATACTTTTCTATCTAAATTTTTCATGTTTCTGTCATTCAGGCCTTAATTTCAAATTACCTTATGAGTAAGAATTATCTTAAGATTTTATTTCATATGTTATGCTTTAAGTTGTTCCATTGAATAAAAGGTGCATTTTTATTTGCTATATTAAAATATTTTATAACAGCTATTTCTCTGTAGCTCTAGTTTTTAAAACTATTCAAATTCTCACTAATAAAAGATGTTCCAGTTAGTTTAACTTAAGCAAAATTAGGAAAATTTTATTTCTAGATAGCATAAAATTCTTCCTCCGTGATTTTAATTGCTTTGCATTACATTTATACTATTTTAGCAGAAGTATTTCCAGAGCACCATTATTTTTATAGAAGAAAAGAAGGCTAAAGGCCTTATTTGAGGCATTATCAGCTACATTTGCTCTTAATTCATAGATTTTAAAATATTCTTGTAAACTTTACTGCTATATTTAACACTTTCTCCATGGCAAAATAAATAATTTTAAAATTTGTTTCGATTGCTGGTTTAATTGCAGGTTGAAAATACTTATGTGATTGTGGTAAAGCCTAGACATTTATTTATAGGTAGGTTTTCATGTGTGTCATAGTTTTTATGATGGCTTTGGTATTTAATACAATTTTATTTTGCTCTTTGTTGCTTAATTTTCGGTCTAGCTAAGATTTATGAGTACCATGTCTTCCCTTTGGTACTAGTGCCCTTCTGGAGAGGCAAATTGGTCTCTGACAGACACCTCTCCCCTCTCCCTGTGGTAACTATGGAAACAGGCATGTCATAACAGTTCCTATGGTACAGTGCGCAGAGCTGCTGCTCTTACAGGATGATGACATATCTTCTGAGAGCAAGAAATGTTATAGAATGTGAAAAAGCAAAGGCAATAGCAAAAGGGACACATACACACCCATACACACACACAGATGCATTCTAAGGATCCTTTATAAATAAGCTAGTATTGGAATGGAATGAAATGTTTATTTTCTTAGTCATTTATGTGGGTATGAAAACAATACCATTTTTAAGAAACAATATTTTTTTGGTGAAAATTGATAGACAGCAAACTGAAGCAGGTGTAGCTCTCAGAACCAAAGATTCTTGACTGTTGATTTTCATAAAGATTAAACAGGGTTGAGGTAGACATTTCTATGTTGAATACAAAGAATGCTAAAAAAAAATTTTTATTAAATTAAAATATACCAATAAGTTTTTATAAAAATATATTTCTAATTTTATTGGAACTAAAATATAGTTAATGAATTTACATCTTTAAATTATAGATTGTACTGTGTACTAAATTACCTAGCCTGTATGTCTGTCTCAGAAATTTTAGATGAGTTCAAGAAGCCACAAAGATGCATCTATCAGGCAATACGTCAAAAAATATTATTCCTGAGTCAGAACAATGTTCTGAAACTGAAATGAATTCTATTTTTTAAAAGGAAATTTTCGTCATACTTTTTCTATTGTTAAATTTTTAGATAAACTAACCTTGATAGTAAGTAAAGTAGTGTAGCTCGTCAGTAAAGATATTTGGAATGGAGATATTTACAAATTGCTGTCATAATTTCATTTGATTTTAAGTTGCCTAAGAAATATACAATAAAAATGAAATTAGAACCTTGATTTTCCTTAGAATATCACATTAAATATTTTAGATGTTTTATGGGAATAAATTTATTTTACAACTATCAGCAAAAGTTTATTTTTTAATTTTATCATGACACAAAATAAGCCCCATTATTATATGGCATAGCAAAGGAATTATATGTCCCAAACAGAGTACATGTGTAATTCAGCCTTTGTTTTTGTAATTAACATCATATTTTTAAAAATATAAATGTATTCCCCATGTTGAAGTATTATGCTCAATTATGTTCTGATGTGCCGTGTACCTACCACACTTAAATGTCTCATCACTCATTCATTCTTTGGCTTAATATTTTCATTCTTTCTATATGCAAGTATCAGTGTATCTGTCAAAGTCATTAAACTTCTATATTTCCTGATTCCATGCCTAACAGAATTTTTGTTATAAACTTTTAGCAGGTACTTTTTGGTACAACAATAGAAGGTAATGGTGATACTGTGTTAAAATACCACTGATCTTTAGTTTCTGAAAAGTTGACAGGAGAAACAATGTGATGCTACTCTCTTTTTACCTTCATGTTTCATTCTAACATCTAAAGGGTTTTTTTGTACATTTCTCTCTTCCTTTCTCTAGATTGCTCTTCCTGTTGGGAATCCAACTTAAGTTTGTTACCATGAAAAAACAAGTTTAGGGATGACAAAATGAACATTCAATTCTTGCTATTTTACTTTAATTCTGAGGTTCTAATAAAGAAAAAGGAATAACCTATCACATTTCATGATCTTACACTAATTCACCAAAAATGTATTTATACTTCTAACATATGGCCTGGTGCATCTTATTACTTCATTTCATTTAAGTAATGCAGAAATAAAAAGAAAACAATCTTTATGGACCAAATAATCTTCACATAAAGTATCTTAGGTGCTTGTCTATCATAATCTTAACACATTCAGAAAAGAAAATTGGACCAGTTGTCCTGACGGTGTCATCACCTTTCAGGTCCTTGGAGTCAGAACATTTTGTTCTAATGTGCATAAATTCCTTTGCCTGTAATCTCATTGTTATAGTCCTATCCAAGCTATTGTGTCCCTTCATGAATCTTTGAAGAATTATATGGAATCAAGAGCAGTGTTCTATGCTATCCTTTTAATTTTAGAGATGAGAAAATTAATGCCCAAATAATGCATGTGTCTTGCTCAGAATTATACATCTAGTTAGTTAAATAGTCCAGACTGTAAGTCTATATTTTATTCATCTTTCAAGTTGCTTTCCTTTAGATTTGCCTCTTCTGATGTTTCAATGTTTTATTGACTTTCCCTACTTTGTCAATAAATTCTGCTTAAAAAAGGAATACACAAATTCAATATTCATCTATAATATCAGGGAAATAGATATATTGGACAATAACTAGTTGGTTAATAAATTTTATTAGTGGCATTTTATAAAAATAGTGAGTCATACATTTTAGGGTTTTGTTTCATCAGAGATCACATCTTAAGTGGCATGTATCTCAAATCATAACTTTAGGAGCGAACGTTTTATTTTTTTCCATCAAAATTGTAATAATGATTTTCCCTTTTTTTGCATATGCCAGGTTTTGTTAACACCTCGTTTTGCCCAGATATTTTGCTGGATTGCTGAGGAAAGCATTTACAAAAAATTTGTTTGGTTAGAATAATCTAAACAGTAGAATTTATTATAAACACATTTGCTGGCACTTACTGACATTCATTCCAGGGTTTCTTTAGTGGTTTTTAAATGTTCTTTTCCCAAGAAATATTATTGTAACCTTAATGACAGTAAGCTCAAGTGCTAAATATTTGTTTACCTGTTAAATTTTATGAAAAGTGTTGAACTTAAATTATTATTATAAAAACAGTTTCAAGAAGAAAAACTAGAGCCAGGTGCAAAATGTAAAACCAGAAAGTTATACATCTTTAACAAAACTTCTTTCAAACAAAAAGATCAAGCAGTAGGTAAGATAAAATTAAATAAGAAATGTCGAGCAATTTATAGTTTATTGAAAGATAAAATTTCCTAATATTGAGAAGGGGTTTGAAAGCATTCTAGTTTAGATTTTCTCTACTATTACCTGCAATTTGTTATATATTATTTTAACTGCCTCAAACATAATTCTTAGAGTAGTCACTGTTAAAGTTTAGATACAATTTAAAGCTTGAGGTTTGTAATATTCTTCAAATTTTCCAAAAGTGAAAAAACGTTATTTTTTATATTGTAATCAAAAAGATTTCTGTTATATCGCCTTATTACTAATAGTACATAAAAAAAATTTTTACCATGTCTGTTGACATTATCTCCCTGATGTTCTTAATAAAACTAAGAACTAGCAAATAAAAGAGGTATTCTACTGACTAACAAAACCTTGTATGTTTACCTCCATCCCACTGTAGAAAAAACAGAAAAACATTTTAAGAATAGGAATTCAGAATCTTGGCTCACCTTTATGGGGAGATGACATTTGTTGTACAGACAACTGTGACAACAGTCATAGCCTTACCAAGTTCCTCTATGTTCTTCGTGGTCTTCTGCGAAACTCTCTCTCAGCCTGTATTATCACCATGCCAACACATCTTATCCAGGTAAGAAGTTTCCAAAAGTACCTTCTCCTAACTAGTGGTGAAATAGTATGACATTGTGGTTTTAATTTGCCATTTCCATGATAACTAATGATGTTGACCATCTTTTCATGTGCTTTTTTGGCCATTTGCATATCTTCTTTTGTCTCTTGTTCATTTTTTATTGGGTAATCTCCTCATTATCAATTTGTGAAATTTCTTGTATATTTTGCCTACAATTTGCAATAATTTTCTTCCAGTTTGCTACCTGCCTTTCCTATTATCTTGATATAGTATCTTTTGAAGAGCTGAAGTTTAAAATCTTGAAGTTTAATTTATCAGTTTCTAAATGGTTAGTGATTTCCTTCTCTCACCCCTCTAATCTTAGCAATCTTTCCCTCTCCAAGGTCTTTTTTCTTATGTTTTATTCTAAATGTTTTATAGCTTTATCTTTTACTAACAGATCAATGTATTCCCCTTTGATTTTTTTACACTATTTTACTTCTTGTTCTCAAACGGCTTTTGGATTCTTTAGTTAACATTCCAATTATGTTAACATACTTAACATTCACTAGTTCTCTTTTTTTTAGTAGTACTATTACTAAAGTACTTATTGTCTGCCTCAAACATGTGATTTCATATAATTTTATATATCTAATGCATTGTAGTCTTCGTGAAGGCAGCACCAGATATAAAAGGTACTAAATGTCATTTTACAAAAATGACAAATTTGCTAAAATGTCATTTAGTTACATTAATTATGTGCAGCATATATAGCATATTTTAATACTATGACTGAAAAGTTTGGCATAAATAAGTGAACTTTGACTCCTTGGCCAGCAGAATTCATTTACAGTAGTCATGAGAGGATAACTCAGTTGTCCATTAAGGGCTTTTTACAAATCATGCCTGAACCTAACTTATTATGTGCTTAAAATTGTGTAAAAGTCAGGAAACTCTTTTCTCTAATCATCTTAGACCTTATACACATACTTGTATTGTTTTAATTGTTAGTGATAAGTTGTTGTAAAGTTAATACTTTAATAAGAGTTTAGACATAAAGAGCTTCTTGACTTTGATAATAAATAAACCTGAAGCATTTATGAGATACTAGTGAAAATACTGCAACTCATACTGCTACTACAAATATTTATTAGGCACATATTACATGCAAAGCATTTTACAAGCATTTTGTCCTTGAATTTTGACAACACTGTCAAATTGGTAGTTTCTACTCTGTTCTCAGGTCACTCAATAATAAGTGGCAGAGCCAGTGTCTTTCCCTGACTCTGTACTCCACCGTCTTCACTGTTAGGTTATGTAGGTTCCCTAATCATCAAAAAAACCCTGCAAGATAACTGTGATGTTAACTGCAAAGAAGAGTAAACTGAAGTTAAATGATTCTCCAATATCACATTGTATTATACATTTAAAGCTGGTATTCAAACTCAGATCTGTTTAACTTTAAAACTTAGACTCTTTCCCCTCTGTCACAGTACATCTTTATGTGTTTTGAATTATTAACTACCTTTGATGACACTAACTTTCCACTAGGACAAAAAGTTCTTGGCTAACATTGCTATTATTCAGCATTTTAAAAGAGAAAAGTATCATTGTAAAATCTTACAAATTAGTACATACGAAAGATTAAGCAAGAATTTCCATTCCAGACAAGGAAGAAAAAAAGATGAAAGTATATTTCCTTTTGCATAATTGCAAAGTAAAGAAAAACAGTTATAAAATAAATATATGTATATATGTAATTTTAAATTTTTATTCCAAAGGCACTTATGTGGAAAAACAAAAAAAAAGGAAAACACTTTTGAAAAGCCATTTTGTTGGTGATCATCTTTATTACTTAGAGAAGAGATTCCAACCCCATTGTGGATGTCTGTGACAGTGATTCCTCTAGCCTCTGTTTAAAGGAGCAGCAGTGATAGCGTCACTGTCAGGTGACCTCAAGTCAGCCTGTCTACACCACTGATTCAATAATGATTGAATGACGAAGTGAACTGAATACCTGAACATGAAGCAATATTTTAATTTAGATATTTTACAGATATTTTAAGCTCTTGTATAACTGGAAGAGATATGTTTTAAATTTACGCTTTTTAACATGCCAGTAAAGAAACTACTTTGAAATGGAAATTGCAAAATATAGGATCAGACTTTGGTGATGAGTATAAAGTTACAAAGTTACATAGTGTGACCAAGAGTTAAGACATGTTCCTTTTTTAAAAAGCTGCACAACCTTCTAAAATTTTCCCGTTTTCCGTACTCTCCTCCCTAGACAATTTTGCAAAGCTTTCATATAGTAGGCTTCTGGCTCTACCATTAATTGTGCTATAAAACTAAATTATTCCCTTGCTCTTTAAAAGTGATGTCTTACTATATATTTATTTTTATATCGAAATGTTTAGGAAAAAATGTAAACCTTAATAGTTTGTTCAAACCAGTCATGATATAAATAGGGGATAAAACTCCTAATAACTTTCAAAGACTAGCAAGGAAAATCACAATCTTTAGGCTAAGTCAAGAGAATAAGCATTGGAAGCAGTATGGCAGTATGCTAAGAAAACTAATCAAAGACATATGAATACACACAAACAGGGGACTGTGATTGTACTTAATAAAAACTTGCATAGTGATTACCATGAACCAGTTGCAGTACTAAACTCTTTTCAAATATTATTAACTCATTTAATCCTCATAATAACCCCATATGATTGGTACTATCATTATCTTCTCCTAAAATTACACAGCTAATGAGTGGCAGGATTTAGATTTAAGCCCTCCCCCTCTGATTACTGTACTCTTAACCACCATGCCGTGCTGCTTATTCAATAAAGGTACTAAAATTGAGTCAAAATTAAGAAATAGACTGTGTGCAAAGTAATATTCAGTGATAGAAATGGGAGGCAGATAGGCCCAATTAGTTATGTGGTCTTAGTCACACTTTAACTTTCTCAGCCTCGGTTTCTTTATCTGTAAAAATAGGGCAAAAAATACCCAATTGAGAGGATGGCACTAACATATGTTGACACAGTCCTGGCACACAGTAGGCATTCAGTGTACATTAGCAATTGTCATCATTACTCTTATTACTTAGACCTCTAAAATTAGGAATTCGAAGAGAGATCAGGCCATAAAAAAAAGGTGTACAAGTCTAAACACCTTAAAGCAGTAGAAATCTTCAGCTTTCCACCTCTTTTTATGAAAAACATTCACAGAGTCTTCTCATAGGTTAGTCCTGAGATGGAACAGGAAACATAGATGAAGTCAGATGGCCTTCCAGATCTTAGTAGCATCACCATGTTGTGACAAGACTCCTTTAACATCATATATCAGTTTCCTTTCCACTATGACCGGTGCCATCTCTGGAGACTGTAACTCAGGGTTTAATTGGTGATTGAGTCACTAAGTTTAATTTAGCTTTTTTTTTCCCCTTGGTACCTGACCAGTATTGGTATCCAAACCCATGACCTTGGTGTTACAACAGTGCTCTAAGCAACTGAGCTAACTGGCCAACCCTAATTTAGCTTATTTATTCATTCAACAAATATTGCAGGCACTGTTCTAGGCACCTGTGAGGATATGGTAGTAAACAAGACAATGTTCCTATTCCCAGGAGCTTTTTCAGCAATGTAAAGATAAGATGGAACAGAAAAATAATGTGTGTAAGTATTTGGACATTTAAGCTTGGGAGTTGATAATAAAGTGGTTCTGACAGTAAATAGAAATGTAGTATAATATCCTTGGAAATTTTGTCATATAATTAAACATCTATAGATAACAGAATTTTAGTACCTTTATTTGAATACATTATATAAAATAACACTAGATTAAAAGTACATAAAATACCTTTCTCTCTTAGATTAGTAAACCAGCCAATCAGTGTTCTTAGTTTAGTTATTAGCATTCTGTCAGACTTATACAGTAATGATTAGTTACCCTTTATTATACTTTTGGCATGCTTCCCATGTTTAATTTCATTGTAGGGAATGAACACATAGTTAAGGAAATTGCAAAGAAGGGAAAAAGTTAAAATAGGGAAAACAATGACACAGGTTCAAAACTGATTTTAACTTCTTGTTATAATATGACTTTTGCAAGTAGAGTGAACAAGAATTATTTTTAAATTTGCATTTGAAGTATTTTGTCCCAGCCTCACAACTTTGAACATGAAATCTTTAAGTTCCTTTGAGTTAAAGTTTATTTTTATAACAGCACAGGAAAAAATGATAAGCATTCTTGGAAACAAATGTATAAAGATAAATTCTACATATCTGTTAAGAAAACACTAAAATTATTCAGCAAATATATTATGAATGTTTTAAAATATACATATAGTCTTAAACAATTTTCCCTGAGCATAAGTATTATTATGTAATAAGTATTATTACTCATATCGTGTCTTGCAAGAATATAGTTTTAGTACCTGCCCAAAGACATTGTACTAAATGTATGTGAAAATGGCTAAGTTAAATACAGACTTTGTTACATGCTGAACTATGGAGTAAAGTGTCATTAGAAGGAGCAGAACTACGGACGGCTCCCCTATATTCCAGCATTACTCAGTTCCCAGATCCCTGCTGTGTAGTTGTTCTACTCGCCAAGAAGCCTGTTAAAGAGCCCCCAAGAGCATGTGTACAGCCCTCCATGTTAATAGTTAATTGGTGAGGATGGCAAGATGAGAGGACAGCCGAACATGTGGTCTCTCAGACTCAAGCAGTAGACAGACCTTTAGTTATAATAACAGCAGCTGCTCACATTCTCACAACTCAACTGTTCAAAACTCTGTTGTCGAGTGAAGGTTGTTGTAGGTTGAAAAAAGAAGAAGAAAGGTTACATCTAGAAAAATAACTAAAACCCTATCTTTAAACTGTTCCTACATATTATTTTAATTATATTATTTCAACTTTTAAAAACTTAAGTATAAATTTCCATATTCAAAGTTGTTATATTTTAGCTACATTGAACATTCCGCTGCTTTTTTCCCACCTACTGTTAGAAACAGAAATGTTTTTGCCCCTTTGAAACTTTTTAATTAGTTTTTTTGCAAAATGATCACTTTAAAGCAGTGGTAATAGGATACTGCTCGATTTCCATATCTAGCAAGATATAAAACTGTAATTTTGGAGAGTCTGTAAATGGGAACTGGTTTACTACTAGTGAAATTTGTCATCTACCTCCACATTATGCTTTTAAGTTAATTTTATTTTCAATTTCTGGTGACAGTCGTGTGCTTGAGAAAATAATGACCAATAATACTTATTCTTTTTGGAAATAAAAACTTAGTCTATGCCTTATTATGATTTTATTAGCGAGGTGAAAGGAAAATAAGTTTTCCCCACTTTATGCATTTTTTTTACACAGGCTATGACAGGTTGTACCTGATTTGTATTTTTTATTGATTAAAAGCACTTTTACCTGAAACTGTCAGGAAATAAACATTGAAACACTTAGAACTGTAATTAAAATAGAGAAGGTTATTTTTCTATACCTTTCTCACAGATTTCCTTTCAAAAAAAAATTTACTATTTATTATTGCTAATCTTTATTCAAGCTGTCATGATCTTCACTTTTAAGGAATTTTTAAATATAAACAATACGTAAATTTGTCCTTAACTATAAAAATTCTGGAATGAAAACTTCTTTGACATTATTGATGATAAAATATGAAATAATATTTTTCATTCTAGAGTAATTCTGTTGCCAGCATTTAATATATTTGCTTACAGAAAATTAGTTGGTAAACTATTTAAACCTTCTTCTATTCAGAACAGATTTCAGATTTGAAACTAGCTGATAGCATATTTTTATTTACCATCATTGGCACTCCAACGATTAATAGCCTCATTCAGTATTTATTCATATACACACTGTTTTACAATAATTTGATCCGTAGATTTTTTTTTTCCTCCAGCAGTCTCATTGAAGAAAACTATTACCAACATTAGTTAGCTTATACCAAGGTAAATTTATTTTCTGATGAAAAGCAGGAAGGAAAGGGCTTGTTATATGTCTCTTAAAAATTGAATGAGGTCCTATTTATTATGTTATTTTAATTCATGTGTTTTAAAATTAATCTTCTACGGTATTAATATATTAGAGCTTTGAACCCACTGAAGTGAATGATATGGAGTTTCTGTGTAAAGAAATTCAGAACAAACCTTTTCACCTCCATAAACTTTTGTGTTCATGATGACTATTTTAGCAGCTACACTCTAAGTCAAGCAATGGATTGCTCTAGAACTAACCACTAATATGGGATTATGAAACATGGACTCCAATGGCCTTGTGAATTTCTCTCAATGTGAAATCTTTTATTCTTAAAACAAAAACTAAGAATAATTGCATGGCAAAGAAACAATAGACGTTTGTGAGTTTTCAACTATAAAATTTGTGGAAATACTTTTTATGTAATCATTGATATGAGCATCATTAGAGGAAAGCACACCACCACCTTCTGTCATATAAATTAATCTATTCTAAATGGTCTTTTTAAATGTACTTTATTAAGGAGAATATTTAAGAATGAAAATTACTTATTGATCATAGATCTTATTACTAAAAGATAAAGCCAGATATTCTGCATATCATTTTTTCATCAGTTCTTTCCTTAATCAAGACATTCTCAACTGAGAAAATGCCTTTAATTTTTCTACATCTTCTTAACCACTCTGAAATTGATTTTAGGAAATTGACATATTTAAAAAGAAGCAATTTTTTAATATGAACTGAGTCATATTAAACCTATTTTAATTTCACAAAATACTTGTCAAATTCCAGTAACTTCATATAAGTCTAGTGAGTTGTAAACAGAGTCTGTTTTTCTTTAAAATAACAAAGGCTCGAGACTTACAAATTATTAGAGGTACATATTATTTTCTTCTGTTTTAGACTATACATGCTGGTATCTGTTTAATTTTTTCAATCAAATCATAGCTTGTTTGTATATGTAATTTACTTTCTTGGTCAAGGATGATTGCAACTTTTTTACCAATTAAACTCCAAATTATCTATAAATTTTTGTCCATGTAGAGCATTAGTAGCAATATATGTATCATTTTGTCTTGTATAAATATGCATTTTAAATAAGAGCAGGATATATTTTAAATTGTCAATAAGATTCATATGCATCTTTAAAAGAAAAAATATGATTTAGAAACCTTTTATTATACTTGATTTAACCAACTAAATATTTAATAAGCCATAAGAATAATAGCATATTTAATAAACCATAAAAAAATAATAATTTTCGTTTTAAATTTTTTTGCTTTCTCTAAAAAAACTTTTTTGATATTATAGTTCATATTGTGATTCATTCTGTAGTTACTGTAGTGTTAATAGTTATTAGCTAATGGGTTATTTAGGGCCAAATTTTTCAAATGTATCAATGATATAAATTGTGAAATGTCTCATCACAGTATGGAGATTGTCATCTGTTTAGACATATGGAATCTTTGGCTGCTGGACTGTGTAGTCTTTATAATGCCCAGTGTCCAGACATGGACACAACTGTTCTGGGAGCAGAAGAGGGGAGGGGACCTGTGTGTTTAGTTTATTTGAACGTGGTAGAATGAAAGGAAAAGGATCTTTTACATTGTTTTAATTATAGATTTTCTTCTACATCACTTTTTGTGTACAGAAAAGAAGTTTTTATTTAATTTTACATTTATTTTACAATAAAATTTTAAGCTTTTCATCTTTGGTGTTACAAGCTTTCTGAAAAATACCCATAAAAATGTGAGTTTCAAATTATTCCTGTTTATATACATGGATGCATACCTTCCCTTAGAGAAAGATTACTGTCTTCGAAAAAGGATTATATTTATTTCTTAATGTTGAGATAAAACATGCTTGTAACTAATTATAATTTAAAGTTGCTTAAGTATCAGGTCAGATATTATATTTCAATGTTATGTTTTAGCCCTTTGCTATTAATTACATTACTATTACTGTATAAAGAGTTCTTGTTTCTTTAATAATGCGTTTGCACCCTATGTAGTAAATCTTTAATGTTGGGGAGGATGAGGGGAGAGATTAAATTAGCCTTGTAACCTCTTTCTCTTCCAGGCTGATGATGGAAAATAAAAGCTCTTAGCCACAAAATGTAACACTTAGAATTAATATTTAATTAGACTAGCAAATTGTACACTGTGGCTGAAAGCTTCCAAAGAGTTGTTAGTGCCACAATTGACCTACAGGTTTAATAATAACTCACTTCTAGAAGCAAGTGCCAGTTCAGCATAGTAGAGCCACTGTAAGAAAGTCCTGAGAGATTAAAATCAGCAAACCAAATGGCAGGCAAGGATTCCTGGGATGGAGCCTTCTGGAAAGCTGGGAGCTGGAATAGCTTTTAAGCCAGGATTCAGATGAGAACAGTGGGTGAAAAAGCTGATCCCTCCTGTTCTGGGAGCTTCTGGTTGTAGGCCAAAATCTTAGAACAGATTTTTACTAAATGTTTTTGCTGCAGCCATTAACTTACATTGAAAATCAAATATTCAATAATTTTTCTGTAAAATTTAGCAAATTTTTTGTGTAAACATTCGTTCTTAATTTCTTAACATATTAGTACATAATATCTGTAAACTCAGATCATTAGATTATCAGATAGGTTTGGCGCTGTACATCTATGCTGTTTTGCTGTGACATGCTGTTTCCTTGTTCCCTGTATAGTTGATTTATATGGTTCATTTCTATATTATTTCATTACGGGGCATTATGCAGAGCCTGAGAGATTGTGAAGTCTGTTGCCCAATAATTTTTTTTTTCTTCAAGAAAGTGTGTATACCAAAAAAAACATTCAAAGGAATTCTTAATTTTTAAAGACCTTGTATTATAAAAGCAATGCTATATTTGCATATGCTTATGATGCAAGTAAATTACAAGATAAATAATTAGACCTCCTGGTGAAACATTGGATTCCTGTATCTCTGACAGTTTAGTCTGGTGAAAGTAGGATACCGTGAGTTTGAAAATGTGCAAACATAAAAACAGCCAACTGAAAGGGGGACACCTTACATAATTTATTAGTTATATCTTAAATAATTAAAGAAAAGCTATCCATTAGTTAAAAATTCAAGCAGGTGAGGGCCTTGCCAGCAGAGGGAGTAGTCCTGTCTTCCGTCAGGTTCCCATCATTTTCCCACCTGCCTCAGCCTTTTTCCCAGCCAGTCTCCCATCTGGACCTGGCTCTGTCAGCCTGTTTCTGATGACAGGCTATAATTTTATACTCAATATGGGATTATTCTAAGCTGATTTTAAACTTTAGTATCTTTAACCTGCCACTGCATCACAATAATCAGCTGGATGCTCTGTTTAGTATTTGGATATTAGTGATTGTTTTTCCAGGCAGGTTGTGAGTTTTTGGGGCATCGATGAATTGCATTTTAAAGGTTTCAAGTATAAAGCAGTAAGAAGAAATTTCTTATTTAGGAAGTTACCCTTAAAATATCTTTAAGGACAGAATATACACGAATTTCTCTGTGGATAATTTCCATAATATGAAACTAAATGAGGTATAGTTATGAAAAATGTGTAAAATTAATTTTGAGTATTATACCATTATTCTGTCTGCCTCATTCATTACAGTATGTTGTTCATCCCATTTCTAAGAGTTTCAGAATATGTAAGACTTTTTAGAAATGTTTAATAAAATAACCTACTGAAAAAGAAGCAAAACATAAATATATAGACAGATGTCTGCAAAATATGTAGTATTTGAGGCCATTATAAATGTAAGCAATATTTGTGAAAATAAAATGATGTGTTCTAAGAAAAAAAAATCATGTGTGTTCTTAAAAAAAAGAGCCTCAGTTATAAAGAACCAACATTTTCATACCAAAATTTAGCATACCAAGTGTTTGATCAGATAGAAAGCAAAAAAAGCTCCATTGCTTATTCATAATAAAATGTGACAATTTAGCAAGTTCTTTCATCACTGGGGTTGAGTATATTTGCCATTAGCTCCTTTCTGAATATATTTTAAGTTTCAGGGGAAAAGAAACAAAATATGTTTGTTTTATGATTTTCTTACATGAATGTCAGTATATGATGCTACCAAGAGAGTGTGTTACATTTAGAATTTTTTAATTTACAAAAGCTCCTCTATCTTCTAAAATTAACTGTGACTTTGAATAAAGTTCAGTGTTAAATCTGGAAAGATTTAATCAAACACTTTCATAATTTATTTCAAATATACATTAGTGTACTTTTATCTGATAAAATGATATTCTTTATTAAATTCAAAATAATTTTGAGCGCAATTATTTCCCCACTATCACATTTTTAAAATCTAATTCACAAAAGTAAGTGACAACTCTGGGGAAGGTAGGGCAAGTTTGTAAAAAGTTATAAATAGTATAAATAATTTTATTATTTCATAGTCTTGATTTCTATGAAATTTAAGCATGGAAAAACAAATGCCTCATTAAAATCCCTAGGTTTATCCTTTGATTCAAGTTAATTTTTGGATTACATGACAAAGAAATGTCATAAATTCTAACATGTCATGTTTCTATGGGTATCATTTTTCAGAAAGTGTTATAAATTGAGCTGTTGAGCATTCCATACTTGCATTTCTCATGAAGATTCCCACCTGTCCCCCTCCCCCATGTGCATTATATCATGTACTAAGGTCAAACATAAAGTAACTTAAATATTTCTTTAATTCTTCAACATTAACTAATCATAGTGCTTCCACGCTGTTGTAGTCCCAAATCCGTTATTTGTGCCATACTCAAATGGGAGCTCTTCCTTTCATTTTGTGCCTACTATCTTTCTTAAATAGCATAAATTGAGTAACCCAAGAACTTATTCCTACTTGAGGCATTGCATAAATGCTTTATATCAATTGGTTTGTTCCTTTGATAATTAAGTTATTGGTTAATTACTTCTTAATCCTTTTTCCTGGAAATATATATTGTATTGGTACAAATTGCATCTTTTATGTTATTGAGATAATTAGTCTAAGAAAATTAGGAAATATTCAGGGTTTGAGGTATTCTGATTGTTACTTGGTAACTCTAAATAGGTATCTGAACTATTTTTATTAGAAAATTGTGGGAGCTTTATATGGCAGTAGTTGAGTTTTTATCTCTTGACAAAATTTATATAGTTTGGGTTTTATACACTTTAAATTGAAAGAGAACATTAAAGTAATCTCCCTTAATTTAAAATTGATTTAATAGATTTGGCGTATCCTAATAAAAAAAAATGTGTTGTCATTCTATAAAAGCAAGCAGGAAACACTTTACGAAGCCAAACAAGGAGCAGTCAAAACAAAAACTGAAGTTTTTTGTGAAATTAAATTTGGAATGCAAAGGTAGAAGACTGGACAATCTGATTTGTCTTGTTTATTTGCAACAACATTTAATAATTTGACATATTTTACTTTTAGGGGAGTGGAAGGGGCAGCTGGTCAGTAGGGGATCCGAACCCTTGACCTTGATGTTATAACACCATGCTCTTACCAACTGAGCTAACTGGCCAGCCCTTTAAATTTAAATAATTAAGGAATTGCACTGCAACAGAAAGTTTTAAGAGCCTTTTACGTAATTTGGTACAACGCTATTTGAGACTGCTAGCAAACTCTTAAAACTCCTGGACACTGGCTCTCTTCTCTTCTGGCTTCCCTCCTACTCATGTCTTGGCTACTATCCAGATCTGACAACTTTCACCCAGGAGCAAAGGGAGATTTGTCTAGTATAAGAAGGATTTTTGAGCCATCCTTGATTTTCATATCCAGATGGGCAAGAAGGAGGGGTGGCAATATCATTGTACATACTTGGGCAATGTATGTGCCACACATACACTATAACCCTTAATTTACTCATACTAGTGAATTCTGAATATCCTTACTCAAATCTTCCTATTGAAAGCTATAATGTAACAACTTCAAAATTAACACAAAAATTATTTTCAAATTTATGTCTAAGTAATTAATGCACAAATACCTTTACTTCCCCATTTCCAATTATATACTAAAGACCAAAGAGGTTTTGCATCTTGGCTATCAACAACATAGAAACGGAATCTGTTAGGATGAGAATGTGGAAGTTCCAGTTTCAAGGCCTCTGCTCAGATCATTATGCTAAAGCTTTCTGAACAATGCTGTTGTTCGTGACAATTTATTATTTATAGTGTATTTCTGCTACAGTAAATTGTGATTATTATGCTTTTAAGGGTTTTTTTTTTAAGCTGTTAATTTTAGATTCTTTTAAATAAATCCATCTACCTTTATCTAAAAGACCATTTAGTATTAATATTATAATTTGAAAGACCTTTTGACAAGAATGATTTTTAAGGTAAGATTATATAAATAGACAATAATATTCCTTATGTATCTTGGAGGTACAGAAGTTACTTTTTTAACTTTTTAAAAAATATGTACGTTTACATGCCCAAATATCTTTTATACTCCTACAAATAACTATAAGATTGAATTAATTTATAATAAAAATAAAGGTTATCTTGGTCTGAAATGTTTATGTTATTCTTATATAATTTCCATTGCTCGTTTTTCTACAGATGT
The DNA here is from genome assembly GCF_027409185.1 of Cynocephalus volans. Classification (NCBI taxonomy): domain Eukaryota; kingdom Metazoa; phylum Chordata; class Mammalia; order Dermoptera; family Cynocephalidae; genus Cynocephalus; species Cynocephalus volans. The sequence continues at coordinate 130,591,597 of NC_084463.1, forward strand.
TTTTCAGATATCTGTACAACTTTCACAATTAATCAGGTTTGCCACATTATATAAACTATTTTGCCAAATAGCTGTGCAGAAAGCAGTAAGGTCATATTAAATATAACTTATTTTATTGTAACAGTATGATTAAAAGTTTATTCTTCTAATATTTCATGAAAGCTTTTAAAATAGAATGTAGTTTACAGTTAATAACTATGATGTAAACCTATGGAACATAAAAATATGATAAATGAAATATATGAATGAGTTTCGGAGAAATCTTGAAATTCAGGCTGTACATACTTTTATATCGTGAATTCATTAGTTTTCTTCTTCAGTGTAGATAATTGTTTTTTTTTATGTCCCACAAACTACCTTAAAAAGATCTATGAAGTTGACAAATATTATAGGCCATTTAATGGTTTATTAGTAAATTTTAAGCTTAAATTAAGGAAGGAAACCCTCTTTGAAATAAACAAATGTCAAGTTGACCGTTTAAATACATAGCACCTTGTTTATATACTAACAGAATTGAAATTTATACCATCTTTAAACCTTACAACTTCTATAATTCATATTGAGAAAGCCCTAGTTGATATCACTGAAATCTTGTATAGTTGAGTTCTAACAAAAATTGACTTTTATTTTTAGCTTCAGATTTTTAGATACAAAGCCTTAGTCTTTTATTTATAGATAAAAGGAAATCTGACCTTTTTGATTAAGAAATATTGTCAGTAGCCTTTAAAAGTGCTTGTTCATCTGAGAGTCCATGACAGGAGTACTCTTCCCAGTTGAGTTTATCCTAAAAATGAAAAGATGAGAGCCTGCTGGTTGTTATCCAAGATTTTTCTTAATGGACGAATCACATGGTTATTCTTCATCTCCCACTTGTTCTCACCCTTTACTACCAACCCAGCCACACCCCACCCCCACAACAATATTGTTCATTACTCAGCACAATGAATCATTTTCAAGTTGACTCATTGTGAACTGTCTCCCAGCTGTTGGAATGTCTGGCAGACATTTTTGTTTGGGTGAAGAATAACTGGCTGAAACCCAACCTGGATGAGTTTGATATAATGGTCTTTGGCTAAAGAAATATTGCGAGGAACATGTTTATGGCCTCTGAAGCCCCTGTTATTCCTGGAGTTGGACCATCCCCTGTGGCAGAGAACTGAAAGTAAGGAATCAATCTGGATTATTTTCTCACCAATGAATGAAAAATTGCCTTAGGAAAAATAGTCATTTCCAAATTATGTTTGTTTTTCCATACTTAGTGTGCCCTGGTGATTGAAAGTATTAAAGACAATTAAGGATAATTATTTTTACTGGTTTTTTTAAGAGCACTGATTCAAAGGCCGAAACATTTTATATAACCATATTCATTCTTATGGAGGAATTTCACATACTGCTCTAAATTTGAGTTAACCAGTCATTTCAGTAGAATGTTTGGTGACACAAGCTACTACTTATTTTATACTGAGTCAGTTAACATTGACCAGCCCTCTCTTATTTTTCATTCTTATGCAATCTTCATAATGGGACCCAAGAAACAGAGGAATACCAGTAAGCTCAGTAGTCAATCACGTTTTCAGAAAATGAAAATCTTTGTTTATTTGGCCTCTTCTTTAACAGGGAGAGTAGCATCAAACTGATAAATGTTCTTGACTGTTTTACATTTCCCATTCTTTTCTTTTAAACTGGTGGGCATTACCAATGTATAAAATGGGAGTTTCAAAATTACAAAATTTTACAAACAAAAATTTTTCAACTTATCTAGGTCTTCAGAAAAAACGTTCTAAGGTGTTATAGCACATAATTAGTTTTCTGATGTACCACCCTTTCAGGAGCTAAAAGGAATATTGAATTTCCATTAAATAAAATAATTCAAAAAAAAGTTACTGGGTATTTGATGATTATATTTTTATAGCCATGAAATTATGGGTATTTTAGAAATTTTTTCTACTTCATAACTGGACATACTATATTTGGAAACATATTAATGTATTTTAGTTTTAATCTGAAAAAATGTGACATTTCTTAAGATGTATTGTTTAGCAGTATTTCAGGTTGTGTTGGAAAATAAGGTATAGGCTACTAGTCTAAGTGCTAGTCTTCTACCATCTTTTCTTTGCTTTTATTGTTATCCCAGAGCCAAATGGCAGCATCTGGAAAGAGAAAACAGAAGACTGCAGAGCTAGCCATGTTGCAGCCTCTTAGCTAGACCCTTCCATGTTTCTAATATGTCACGGAGGACCTCAGCTGTTACAGGACTGGGACCTAGTCCCAGCTGACAGGCGACAGTGGGACCCTTGCCTTATATGTTATCCTGTACCATCTATTGGTTCTGAATCCTGGTGTCTGCCAGATTTTCCAATAGGCAAGGGGTGAAGTAATTTAAAAAATAATAGAATATGAGCATAAAGGTAGACTTGCCCCTTAAAACAATGACAGATAATCAATTTATGTTTTCTATAAAAACTAATCAATTTATGTTTTCTTCCAACTAACATTTCCCCCTCCCCTCAGCTTTTTGAATTAGAATAGCATACCTACATAAGTCAGAATTTTTCAATTAAGGGTGTATTTCCACCCAATTTTCAGCCTGTAGAAGGTTTAATTTTTAAGTTATTTCTCTGTTAATAATCTATCTTCACAACAATTTGTCATTGAGATGGCATAGTTGCACTGTATAGATGTTATATTTTTAAACATAACATGAGTGTTTTATTTCCATGTTTTGCAGAACAAAGCAGTTATTGCTCGTGTTACAAACTTGTCAGATACAGTAGTTGGTCTGGAATCATTTATTGGTTCTGAAAGAGAAACTAACCCATTATATAAGGATTATCATGGTAAGCATCACCTATATAATGAGAGGAGCATGCCCTGGCTGCTTCTAGGGTACCTGGAAGCATCCTGTCCAGTCAGAATATCTACTGTCAAGTAGCATGAATTTTATTCTTTAACGTGTCTGTTAAATGTTTTCTGTTCCTGGCCAATCTTCCATGGCAGTTTATCACCAAACTGCATCAAGGCTACAGACCATGATAATTGTTTGAATGGAGTCAAACCCAAGTACCAAGGCATGGCTCAGTCAGATGTACAATGGCACTTCAAAAATCTTTCTATGAACTTTTTGAAGTACTCTCATCCATTTTGTTGTCCCAGTGGCTTAAAGTTTACATAAAATCAGTCATACTTATTATACATGTTTGACATAAATATCATGTTAATTCTAATAATAAGAGCTTGGTATAGCAGTTTATATTTTACAAAACTTAGCTGTATGATAATAAAATACATACATTATTATATTTAAAAATTCTTAGTCAATCACGTTTTCAAAAACTGAACGTCTTTGATTAAATTTGTACTTTTCTCTGTTTACTCATTTTGTTATTAGTTTTGAGTTATGAAGAAATTTTAAAATATTGCCACCCTAGTATAAATACAGGGAAATTCATCAGACTTTTAACTTTTTTTTTTTATTGTATTTTAGTCACTTGGTTAATTTGGGGATATTTTTTTAATAAAGAACCATATTTTTTTTAACAAAGAACCATTTGAATAGTAAATGTTTAGCAGTTATGTGTATTTTAGGTCTAAGCTGAATATGTAATGTAATGAGTAGCAGATTTTTACCTATTTACTTATTCTGAGTATGTATCAATTATTGCTATTATTATTGTGGAACACTTATACTTCCATGGAAACTTATACTCTAAAGAGTGACTAGCTTATATGAAGCCTGCTACAAGACGGTGTAAAACTGTGATTATGTGAGACTGTGGCAGTTTTTTTGTTGGTTTACATACTAAAAAGGATTAAAAGTTGTAAGATACTTTATATGATAATTAGCCAGTGCTTTGAGGAGTCAGCATACAACCTTTAAAAAAATAATAAAATAGGATAAGTTAACAATCAGGTATTTTTTTCAAAGGCTAGAAATATAAGTTGTGAGCAAAAGCTACTGTAAAATAATTTGCCCCCGACCATTTACTTGCATAATTGTGCATATGGTATATGCCAAGGTTAACACTATAGATAACTCATTTAATATATATTTTCATTATGATAAGAAGAGATCTACTAAGATTTAACTATTTCTTTAGTTTATTACTATTTCCATTTTTTAAAACAATTCATTTGAATATATATATATTTACCTTAAATTATATAGAGAGTATCATTTATAGGTTTATGAGCTTATGAATGTTGTTAAAAAATTATCTTAATAATTCATTAATTTAATTAATAAGCTTGAAAATATTAGATTAATTAAAATAATTAAGATATTCAATTAAAGTAATAAATCTGAAAAATATTATTTTGATTAAAAGATTTGAAAGGTTAAAAGTCTATGATTCTTTGTGCCAAAATCTCCAAATTGATAAATTGTTCCCCACAGAGTTATGCTTGGTTCTGATGACTAGTAAACTTTCTGTTAATAAGAAGGATCTGATGATGAAATTATTCATTTATTCTTTAAGGCCTCCTGATTTAATTGTTAGCTAAACAAGCACAAGTAAGGTTAAAATGAGAAATGTGCAAATAAAAGTATAGTGTGCTTATTTCTAATAAGTATATTTTGTTAAATAGCTATGTATGAGATATTTTTAATTTATAGATAAAAGCTGTCTTCTTAGTACACCTTTTATATTTGCTTTAAGTTTAAAAAATTAAGACAGATATTTTAGTGAATTATTTTTGAAGGGCTGTTTTTAAAGTTAAGTACCTGGAGGTTTACACTTTTAAGCTAAAACTAACACATACATTACCAAGCATTCAAACATAACACACAAAACCTTGTACTAGAGAAGCAGTTCTATAAATAAGATTTATCTATTTGTTCAAATCTGGAATTTGCCTTTTCCACCCATGTTTAGGGATCAATGTCCTTCGGATGGTGATTTTTAAATATGAGCTGAGTCAGGCAGAAAGATGCACTGAAGAAACTTCCATGTCTTCATCTGTGGGAAATGACCCCTAGTTTAGTCAGAAACTACATTAGGCTGCACAAAAGCCATCCAGTGCCCTTGTCAGAAAAAATTAGCAAGTGTTTCTACTGACAAGAGGCCAAAGCTCACGGTTTACCTAGCACTGTTGCAAAGCTTATAACAGCTTCATAAAGGTCTAACATGCCATAGAAATGAGTGTCTTGGGATGGCATAGGGGTTAGTGTTTGATCCTAGAGTGTGCTCTGATATGTAATTTTCTTCAGTGGTTTGTTCAAGTTATTAATAAGGTACAAAATGAAATACTTTTCATTAGTGCTTCACTGGTTATCAGTAACCCATAAGCCTTGTTTTGCTGGCTGCTTACTGGTGCATTTAATAAAATAAAGATCACTCAGTGGTGCCGTGGGCAGCATGCAAGGTGATAGCCATATTTGCTTACTGTAAATACAAGAGAAAATCACACACAAACCGGCTGTAGTTTTGACAAGTATTAAGATCCCTCTTTACATCTGTACTTCTGTATCAAAGTGCAATTAGTTTTCCTCGCACAAGGATTTCTGTTTATCTTATTCTGCTTGATTACTTGAGTATAATCACACCATTTGCTTCATTGCTCCTGGTAGTAAGCTCCAGTTTTAAAAGGGGAGGATGCTTGTGTGTAAATTTACAGGATTCTGCTGTAAGACTCTTTAATTTATGCATCTGATGACAGCATTTTTAAATTTTTTTCTTTTAATTTTCTATCCACAAGGTTTGATTCATATACGGCAGATTCCTCGGCTTAATAACTTGATTTGTGATGAATCAGATGTCAAAGACTTAGCTTTTAAATTAAAAAGGAAGCTATTCACCATTGAGGTAAGAGAATTTTTGTGTTTTAGTTTACAGACTTGAGGTATATAATATCTCCTTTTTTTTCTTTTAATGAAATTCTTAGGACATGCTTCATGCTAGATATTTTTAAGTTCTTTTGGTGTAATGGAATAATTTTTAGACTATTATTTTAATGGTATATCATTTGAGTATAGCAAAAATGATTTTGTTTTAAATGTCTATTACAAGTAAGCTCCAAACTTACATGATAAGTGTGACGTGCATATTTCCAAGGCTTTCAAAAGCATATTTAGTTAAATGTTAATGAGCTGTGCTTACTTGGGTGTGAAATGTGAATGCTACCCACAATTGTGTATGGCTGTGAAAAAAGGATTCTTATCCTCATTCTAAAAGCATTTTTCTTTACTATTAGTGAAATTACCTTTCGCTGTCCACGCTGAATTAAACAAAGTATAATTTATACTAGTGTCTTTAAGTAACTACAACACGTAAACTTTTTTTGCAACCGTTATGCAAGCAACGGTGACAGAAAGTAGTAGTACAAAAGATTTATTTCAACTTAAATCTTGCTAAAGAGCAAATGAACATGGAACTATTAAGCAATTAGAGTTGATGTATTTATTAACGAAGTAAATGCTCAGAGAGAGATGGCTTTTGGGGGATGTGATAGTTATCAGTATAGTCCGTGCATTTTTTTTTTTTTCCAACAAAGACATAAAACAGCCAAGCAGCCTTGACAAACCATTTTGTTTAATCTCTTTTCAAATGAAAAGCTCTTAAGCAGGCCACTTGTCTTAACTGCTTGAAACCATAAAAAGAGAGAATTGCCACCAATAAATTAGCATATTTTTAACTTCATCACACCAAATGATGGTCAAATTGGCTTGGCACTGCTTTGGTGTTTGGGACTTCACCCTTAAGTGACCACTTTGGCCCTTTTTTGACCCTCTGCCCTCTTTAAGCTGGCCACTTGATAAGGTAACTTAATGGTTCTCTCTCTTTTTCTCTTTCCCTTCACATTTGCAAGTAGCACTAATCTATAAATCATTGTAAAGACCCTATCCAGTGACAAATTAATGTGCCCTCCTCCTAATTAATGGTCATCAATGTCCTTAATTATCTAATCCTATTGAGAGCAGTTAATAGTTAATCAGGCAGCCAGTTCTTCAAGCAGGTCATCTCTGCAGGAGTGTTAGAAGTTTCTCATCTGGGGATACTCCCTTCAAAAGCCACTTAAAGCCAAAAGAGTGAGAGTGTAGAAATGGTGATTCTTGAGCTAATTTGCTTTTTAGTTCTCAGAAGAAACTATTGAAATGGAACCCAACACTGTAATTGTTCAAACATTGTTTCAGTTTTTCTGACCAAATGCCATACCATTGGTTAAAACTTTTAGAGGGATAAAGTTATAGTTTAGTGGCACAAGGAAAGTATGCTTATTACTTTCATTTAAGTTGAATTGATATTTTTAATGCAAGGTGTAAGAGGGTTTTTTTCTCCACGTGGCAACTTTTTCCCAAAATCAGTATTCTGACACCCAGGTCTAAGCTAACATTTCTATTACCATACAAATCTAAGCAAGGCGATTCTCTTGGAAGAAAATATTATGACCAGAGAAGAAAATAGTACTGTAGTGTGAATCATGTTGTGATCTCTCTCTTTCTGTGTCTCCCATTGGGTTTTATTGGGGGCTGTGGTGGGGATGGGGAAGAAATAAAAGATTTACATAATATCAGTTGGAACCTCTACTTTGAATAACTTTAGGTTCTGATAGTGACTAGACTTTACCATTCGAGCTGATGAAAGATCATTTATCAACCACACAGGTTTCTGTTCCATTTTCTCTCTTCTTTTTCCCACTATGCTAAGCTAAGAGAACCATTATAATTTGTCATCTTATAGTTTGAAAAAAATGTTTGAAAACAAAACACAAATAGACATTCATTTTTTAAAAAGCTGATATTCAGTACAGTTGATCAAATCCTGTACTTTTCTGGCTTATAACCTAATCAGTAAGGGTTTTTTGTTTTTTGGGGTTTTTTTTAGAAATATAGGTGAAACACATTCTAAATAACTTATGTACTTGTGCCATAATATTAGATTTGGTGATTAGAAAAAATATAAATTAAGGAATCAAACAAATCTAATAGAAGTACTTGTAGGTATAATTGAAGCAGAATAAAATCATGTGGTTCACCAAAGATTAAATGCTTTAAATATAACATTCTGTACTAATGCATATCCAAATACATAGCAAGTCTTTGGTGATATATGATAGAAACTAGAAACAAGAATAGGAATGACCTGAATATAATTAGTTCAAGGATACCTTTATACAGGGAAAAAAAATCTATCATGCTTTAATATAAGCAACAAATAAATATTTTTTAATGATGACCTGATATTATAAAAAAATAAAATGTATACTGTAGTAGTCTGTAAAGTCTGAGACTATACTATACCAGCCATCAAATATAAGGCTTACTTTCAGAAGCAAAATGTATTTTGGCAGGTAAAACAGAAATAACTTTTCTGATTCCATGGAGGCAGCTTCATTACACGTTGGACTTTATTCTCAGTCACATGGTCTCGAAAGGGGCCATGGTTGGAAACAAGAGGCAAAAGAAGCAGCCAAGCACCCTCATCTCTATTTTTAGGATACCTTTTCTTTGGTTTGTTTAATTGTTGCCCTTTTCATTCATGAAAACTGATTTTTTTCTTTTTTTTTTTTTTTTTACTAACAGCTATCAAAGTCCTCTAACAGGTAGAGCAACTTTAGTAGTCTCTAATTTCTTTTAGTGATTTGGAGAAGCCAAAAGAACATTTCTTCCTTCTTAGAGTACATAATGGTATTGTCCAGATTCAAGTGGAAGTATGTATCTAATCACAGTATATTTTTACTAATACCTATAACTATAAAACCCTATAAACTAGGCCCTCTACCAAAACCATAGCAGAATTATATCTATACTAATGACACTAAAATCCTAGAATGCATTCTATGTAAATAAATGAGAAAGTTTAAAGTTGATTTAATATGTCTTTAGGTTAAAAGAAATAGCTTTCTAATTCTTTGAAAACTGATCATTCTTATAAACTGTACATGGTAACACTCTAGCTATTTGATTAAGCATAATATACTAATTCCTTGACCTTACCAAGCAAGATTACATAACCTCCATTCAATCATAGCAAACATTTATTGTTGTGTACCAGCCACTATACTGCTTATTTCTATTTTATATAATGGTTAAATATTTTAAACAAAGGCTTTACTAAGATGTAATAGTAGACTTAATATACAGAAACTATGTCTTTTTTATCTTCGTATTTATCCCAGAACTAACAACAGCGTCATTTACTTAGTAGAAATAAAATCTTTGCTGAAATACATATAATATAGATAAATTATGAATGGTGTTTTAAAATAGTCCAAATAATACAGCTACAAATATTATATAAGCTTCTCTGGTCAAGTGACCCCTACACACTGCCTTTTCAATGTAAGTGTAAGATTTATAACTTTGGTACATAGCTTCACTTCTGAGCCGAGATAACTGCTTCAACTTACATTGTTTCAGTTTCTGTAATTTTTGCTTTTCTAATGTTGGGATTATCATTAACCAGTTTTTTTTTTTTACAATAGTATTTATAATGTAATTATAATACATAAACAAGTAAGATTGGATAGGATTTGAAATGTGGCTGCATTTAATTTGATGACATCATAAAAGTAGCATTTTCACTTGCATTAAAGATTATTTTGCTATTTTGATTTTGTATTTTCAGCTTTATCATATCTTAACACATTCTAGTAATATGATTTTCTAATATAAATGATAATAATGTATTATAACATCTATAGTCACAACATCTATTAAAGTTATTACAGAGTTTTCACTTTGGTAATGGGACAGTTTTCCAGCTCTAAGAGTCAGTGTTTCTAAGTTCAAATCAGAGAGTACGGTAACTGGGTTTTACTGAAATATACAAAAGACATATACTGTTTACTACAAACTTTTAATACAAGGATAAATAGTACTTACATATACTTTAATTGGTCCAAAAGTAATAATTATTGTAAACAGTATATCTTTGTGGGTCTTATAGAATAAATGAATATTGAGAGTGGAGAATGTCAAAGTAAATTAAGTTTGCTCAAAGTTATCTTACTTTGCCCCTAATTCAGAATATAGGAACTCAGTACCTCTCCAGTCACCAAGAACTTTTTCTCAGAAAATAATTGACCAATAAGTTTTTATTAAGTAGCCTAGTAATTATATGCACTTCCTTAATAGATTCATTCTTATTAATAACGGAATAATAGGTGTCATCAGTATAAATTCGCTTTATAATCATACTACAATATAACTCAATATGATCCATTAGAATTATTTGAAATATATACATATTGGAAAAGCAAAAACTCTTCCAAACTACAAGGGTGCTAGTCACTATGATGTTTAACAGTTTGGAATGTTACATGAAAACTTTGGTCCTAGGTTTACTTCCTTCCCTACATTTACTTTCAACAGCCTTTCCAGTTTTTAAATAAGTAGAAAGGTGAATATATGCTTACTGTCTAGAGACTGGGGGGGGGATAGTTAACTTGCTTATTAATTCACAACTATGTTACTAAAATAAAATAATAAAAACATAAATGTCTGACTTAGAAGCCAGACATTTAAGTATGGCATCTTCGGCCATATAGTCCAATATACCATTTGTGATAATGATGCCCTCCACAAATATTGGTATTGGTTGCTACTTCAATTAGCTTTTGTTCTTTTATACTGCAGTTAGCCAAAAAAAAAAAAAAAATCAAAGTTGAACCTAGGCATGTAAACTCAAATTAGCATTCTTTTACAAAGGAAATATAATGTTTTACATGTTTACATTTTAATATATTCATTATATTACCATCCCCATATTTACATTTTTAATTCACAAGTGATATAGACATGCAGTAGTGTCACATAAGTTTCACAGAATGTCCAGAAGTTGGTTTAATACTTCCTATACTCTATATATTTCACATGCCGTAGTGAACGTATCTAAAGTACATACCACCTTAAAGGGAACACAGTTTTGAGACCGTTTAATCCTATTTCTTCCCACTTTGGAATCTTAATTAGAAGAGATAAGAAAAAAAAAAAAAAAACATCATTTAACTAAATTATTGTCTTGAATCTGTAGCAAAAGGTATAATCCGCAATTGGGCCAATTAGTGAACCCCATAGTTAGCTATGCTGCAGCAAACAATTTGATTAGATCTGACACCATCCTAGTTCCCACTGTTGTTTTGCCAGGTATGATGGTCAGACTTCAAAGAGCTTGAGGCATCAGCAGGGCAAGGTTTGGAGGCCAGCTTAGGTCCGGTTGTTAATCTCTCTGCTAAAACCACAGCAGCTCTCACACAAAACAAGCTTACACGACACAATCATGCGGTATTAAAGTTAGGGTTGAGTCATGCCAATTTGCCTTTGATTTTTTGATGATTGACCAAAGATGGCTACATGACTAGACACATGCTAAAAGTGGACTGATTAGGTAAGTTCCCAAAATATTTGAAGTATTTTTTAACTTCCTATATAAATGTTGTGAAAGCTTACTCCCTTTGATCAAACCTTCCAAAGTAATAGTACTATATTGGAGAAAAATGAGTATTTCTTACTGGCAGCCTGAACACTAAACTTTTCACTTACCACTTCATATAAATGTGTCTTTAGATTAATAATTCCTTAAGGAAAATGTAAAAGGAAATTGTTTCTAAGTGGTAAGCTTTTAAAAAATCTATTAAGCACATTGAAAGAAAAAACATTTTTCCCTGAGTCATTTATGTTCACTGACAATTTTTCTGAAATTTCTTTATAATTGTTTTCCACTTAAATGTTGAGTAAAGTGCCCTTCCAGGATGTGATTGCATAAGTGTTCTTTTCTCTGCATTCTGATTTGTTGAAATATTGCAGTAATAATGACATGTTTCCATTCTTAGAAAAGCCTAAGGCTGCTTTAGTATTATTCCGAATGATTGAAACTGCCATCTTGCTGACTTTGCCTTAGGCTGCATAAGGCCTGTTTGCTTTTGTATTCATTTTGCATGCCTCCTGTGAGTCTGGCTGGCAGACTCATCATTGCTTCATTTGGCAAGGAAGAGTAAATTCATGTTTGGCTATTATATATCTTGAAGTTTCTGCAGGGTCATCAACACCTAGAATATTAAACTCGTAATTAGTTGCATCAAATGAATCCTATTTTTTTTTTTTGAGAAATGATATTAAAATATCTTTTGATACCTTGACTATAAATAACTTTCATATGAAAGTCTTCATTTTATAAATTGAACTCAGGATCTAATATTTCACATTGCACTATTTTTTATACTTATTCATCACTACATTTTTCTCAGGAAATTTAAAGAAAGCACATATTTGAATAACAAGATGACTATACAAAGCAAAAGTCAAATATTTAGAATCTTGCCAATAGCCATCAGTTCATGAGTCTCTCATAAAGATACTGTGGTTACCTATAGTGCAGTCATATCACCATTGAGACCAGGATGATACAGACTCAGTATCATCTAAAGATGCAAAGATCTCTTCTCTTCCTTCCTAAATTTTGCAGACAAAAATATTGGCATATGTGGTCTATGATTTGGCTCCAGGAAAATTATATTGCAGTACCTTAAGGATTTTCTTAAAGCCTTTGTAGAACTGCTGTAGCAGAATTTGCCCAGTTTACATGGTACTCTCTTAAACACTTCTTCCCACAATGTGTCATTTATGCTGTGCAAGGAAGTCAGAAAAAGAGAAACCAAAAAATGATGACATATCACAGCTGTCCCATTTCCTTGCCTAAATGTATTTTTAAGCTTCTAGAAGGTAAGAACATATATTTTACCAGTAGATCCTCCAAGGTCCCTGATAAACTAATGCTTAATAAATATGGTGTTCTTGAGCTTTGTGATAGAGGGAGCTTTGGGGATATTTTTGTACCCAGAACATTCCAAGTTTAGTCCTGCCTCAGCATCTACGCACAGCAAACGTCCAGAGTGTTCATTCTTCCAATCCCTTCAAGGCCTTTTCATGTCATTTGGATTATAGGTTAACTCTCTCAGTCTCCTCCTTAGAGAAGCCTGAGTGGCCCATCTGAAGTATTCACTAAGTTATTTGCTATCACATACCATATTTTAATTCTCAGTGTAACACTGTAGTTGTTGATCAGTTAGTTTGCTTGTTTATTTTCTCAACCTTACCACTAAAATGTTAGCTCCACAAGAGCAGGGACAAAGTTTGTCTATTTCTGCAGCTAAATCCTGAGCATATGTAGTAGGTATTCCATACATATTTGTTAAATCGTTAAACTTATATCTTTAACATAACTAATGTCTACCATTAGTTTCTTTAAAAACGTGTTTGGTATCTAACTTGTTCTACATATGTGTTGGGTACTTCCACATATGTTACCATATTTAATTCTTATTTGATCCTCACAGGAACCCTTGTATACACAGTACTACATACATTTTAATGTAAAGAAATATGAGTTACATAACCTTCCCAAAATTATACATCTGTGGTTAGAGCCAGGATTATATCCAGGTCTTCCAACTCCATGTGCAGAATTACACTGGAAAGCTAACATGTTCAGGAGCTCTGTTAATTATTATTAATAAAAAAAATAAGTTTTTTTTAAATAAGTGTTTAACAGGGGCCTGGGACTATTGCATGTGCTTTATAGGCATCATTTTATAGACTTCACACCTACAATATAACATTATTATCTACATTTTACAAGTGAGGAAACAAGGTTCAGAGAGATCAAGGAACTTACCCAAAGTCACAGAGCTAGTAACTGGCAGAAGTGACACTTAAATTCAAGTCTGTTTTATTCTAAAGCCCGTGCTCTTAACCACTAGCTATATGCCATGCCTCAAGTTGTACTGCCATCTCTTCTTCAGTCCTTAAGCCAGAAAGCCTCTGTCCTGAAGGATTTTCCAAGAAGAAATGGATTTTTTTTAAATCTCAAAAAATATGTGCACATGATATATATAATATGTATTCTTTGAATATTCAAGGTAAAAATTCTTCTGTCCCTAGCATACATTTCTATTCTATTTTTATGAAATACATAATAATATTTAGATTGGACCAATCATAGCTTCTTCCTTATATATTATGATGCTATTTTATATATATTTAAGCATACTCATGTACATATGACTATATTAGGGTGGCAATATTATCCTTTACTTATTTTTTACTTATTTCTGGCATGTGATAGGTATTTTTTTAAGAAAAAAATATTTTGCAAAAAATATAGACCCATTCCCTAAAACACTATCTGCTTCTATAGGATTTCTAAATCCTACAGGGGAAGTATTCTATATAAAGAAATGTGGTTCCCTTGTTCCAGTCAACTTTTTTGATGTAGTTCAAAAGTATGCCAAATTTATGATATATTGCTATTGTATTTAAGTTCTAAGTTCAAGTACTTTTACAAATATTAATTTGTTCATAGCTAGTTGCATGATTTTACATTACATTTTATGGTTCTCTAAATCATTTTACATTTGTTATCTTTGGAGTGTCAAGAATTATCCTGTGAGAAAACTAAGGTGTATACAACTTATAAATAAATAAGAATCTACTAAACTCAATTTTTCAAATCCCTAATTTTTGCCTCTTTTTGTACCATAACTGGTTCTAATGATGGTCTCGTTCATTCATATTAAAAGCTATTTTTTTCTTTTGCAAATATTGTATTTGTTGGAAGTTCTTTGAATACTGTCTTGAAGCAGAATTAGGCAATAAATCTTATGATTGCAAAATATTTTCCTCTTTTATTGATAAGTATTACTAAAGAAGTTTCCTGCAGTTTAGTGATACAAAGAAATTGTGTTCCATATTGTGTTTACATATTAAATGTAAATTACTGGTTTTTAAAAGGTAGGATTGGGTACCATAATCAATATTTCCTAGAAAGTAGGATGTAATAGAAATGCATCTAGTCCCAAAACTAGTGAAGCAATTCTCTTATTTAAGTAGAAATTAAAATTTTGGTAAAGTTATTACTGTCATATCTCCATGCCACAGTGGACATTTTATAGAGTAGCCAGTTCAGGTTCTTTGTATCTGGTATAGTGAAGTTCACTGAACTGTTTTGTCAGGTGCTGTCAAGTCAACCCACCATTGTTGTAGAAAATCAAACTAAATCATTTTGGCAGGCGCCTTCCAGAAATAAGATACCTAATATGAAAGGTTTAATGAAATTGAGTATTTGGTTTCAATTTTTTATGAAACTGTTGAAAATATGTTGCACTCATTCAGAAAGTTCAGAGTAAATCAGTTGAAATATCTGACCCTATACTCAATTGGAAAAAAAATTTTAAACATCACTGCTTAATATAAATAATACTTGGAATGTATTTGGGTTTTTTGGGGGGGTATAGGAGTCTTTACTGAACATTTCAAAGTAATAAAACTTTAAAGTGTATAGTCATTTAGTAAAATGAGAGAAGTATCTTTTACTAAAATTAAAATTTTGTTATGAAATGAAGCTAATATCAATTTTGATATAGCTATCTTTGTTTCCAAAGGCTATAAAAAGCAAAGATGTGTTTGATTAAATTTCCTGTCTTTAATTAATGAATTATTTGTGAATGTTCTAAATATTGAATTCTTATGTGATTCAGAAAAAAAAAGCATATCGTTCTGATGAGTTGTTATTTAAAAGGCATTACTGTAGTGTAGACTTACATGCCTCAACCTTTTCATTTACATATTTTGATACAAGGTGTTTTTTGTTGATATTTCTGCTCAGTAACCTAAGAAATATTTTACCAACTTATATTATAGCTATGGCGTGGCACTGAAAAAGCTTGTAACAAAAAGCCTCTTGGTGCAATTAAAGGTCACTTGTGCATATTCTAATAGGCTACTCATTTACAAGATCTTTGTGAAGGTTCAGTGCTATAGCATGAAATGGGTTGCCCTTGCTGAGCCTGTAAATTAATGGGTCAACTTATCTCATATTCAGTAGGCGAAGAAAAGACTAACACAATACTAGTTTATTAATATTTTTACAAATTGCTAAAATGTTAAGCAAAATGAAATGCACTAGTGCTACATTCTTTACATAAATAGTTATAGAAAATTACTAGAATATATAATTAGTTTTTAAGGGAAAATTACTTTATATATATGTACATATTTGTTTGTTTGCTTGTTTAAATATATAGATCACATTCGAGGATAGCAAAACACAGCACAGTGATAGTGTTCAACTGTCCTTTACTGTAAAACTAGCATGTTTCTAATAAGATTTATGTAGTCTGCTTTTTCTGTATTGAAGTTCAAAACATGTCTGAGATAGGTATGAAAGAGGAATCAAACTTGACAGTGATTTATTTTAGTTATCTTTCATAGCCTTTCCAATACTCTTAAGGAAAAAAAGCAGTGGCCCAATTAAAGTATTAGTAATAATCTATACTGAGTGAATTCAGTCACCTGATTTTTCAATAAATTGAGATTTCAGAATAAAAGTAAAACTGACCAAAAGAAAGTATTTTATTTCTTATAATAATTTTAATACACTCAGATTTTATATTAATGTATGTATTTATGAGGTACAAGTCATTATTTAGCCTCAAAAAAAACCAAATTGTAAAAATATACTAATGAAGCAAATTTAGCCAGCACTTTCTAGATTCTTCCCTCTGCATTTGGGCATTGAGATACAAAACAACCACACACTCTTAATTTTTTTTTTTTTCCTGGTTGCTGTGTACTAGCAAAAACAAAAACAAAAAAATTAAATTTCTAGTTAAGGCCAAATGAAATCTTCTAGATCAAACGAAAGTAATTTAAAAATGGGTTTGAATCAAGAATCAGATGAAAAATGATAAGTTATCCTTTAAAAACCTGTAGGATTGATTGGTCTATAAAAATACTAAGGCCAATCATTAAGGCTAATTATGAAGTAAGTAGCCAAGAATAGCTCTGATCCAAGTAATCGTCTCTGCTTGTTATTTAGCTCTTGAACATTACTCTGCACTGTTTTGATTGTTTTTGCTGCCATTCTTCAGTATAGTGAAAACATCATGCGTTTCTTAAGTCTCTTTTATAAAGTTTCAAAGCTTTGGGAAAAACGTGGTTTTTTTAGGTGCATAAATGCTATAAACTTAGGTCTGTTTTATTCATCATTCTATCCCCTTTTCCTAGTTCAATGCCTGATCATCTAGGTGCTCAACAAATATTGATTGAGAGGATGAATGAATGAATGTCCTATTGACACTGCTCAAAACATATTAGAGGGCCGGCCCCGTGGCTCACTCAGGAGAGTGCGGCCCTGATGGCGCCGAGGCCGCGGGTTCGGATCCTGTATAGGGATGGCCGGTGCGCTCCCTGGCAGAGCATGGTGCAGACCACACCGAGCCAGGGGTTACGATCCCCTTACTGGTCAAAAAAAAAAACCATATTAGAGAGTATAACCGTAAAAGTCTCACCATTTCAGACTATATGGAATAGTCTAACAGTACTAATATAGTTTTCCATAGATGTTTAATATGTATATTTTTAAGGTTTGCATAAGTAAAATAACCTTCAAAAAAATCAGCTAATAATATAATGAACTGTTATTACTGAAATGAAGAATTGTATTCCCTAAAAATACCAGATAGGTAGTAAGGAAACATAATTTTTAGTTAACAATATGTGACTGATATGCTGTCTGAATCATGATTTCATTCTTGTCATTTTATTGCTATTTGAAAATTATGTGAATGCTCCATCTTAAAAAGATTTGATAATAAATTTTCCAGATTTATAAAGGCCAGTAAAGGGGTTCCAGTCTTATTCCTTATGTGAACTATTAGATTTAGACTAGGTTTCTAGAAGTCCTCGAGAGCAGACACAGCCATAAAGTAACAAATACCACTTTCATAATAACAGTCCTTTTCAAAAAATCATCCCATTGACCTCTTTGTGTACATGAAGCTGAGGAGTTCCTATCTATTTCCTTAGTTTGGGTTCTTAAGAATTTCCTCCTGGGAAACCATCTGATTCAGGTAGAAATTTAAATTAAGGACAATTATATTCAGAAAAGCTTTACAGTGCATAATTTATGACAATGCATTTCCTTCACATACTATATGCTATTAACTTAAGACATAATTCAATCAAAAAACAGAAAGAGTACATGTAAAGATATTTTGTAAATGTGACCTACTTTGCATAGTACTGTAAATATGGGCCATTTCTTGACTTTAGCATTTAGTTATTATATCATTCCCATCTTTATTGGAAAGGTTCTTATGTTTTGTTTCAGGTAAAATTGGGAAAGTGAAGGGCAATATTTAATCAACTCTGCTCCTGTTACATATTAGAGCGTGCAGTAATTAAATATGGCCCATAGGCCAAATCCAGCCCTATTGTTTTTTTAAATAAACTTTATTGGAACACAGCCAGGCCTATTCATTTTTGTCTATGGCTTTTTTCACACTGCATCATTACATTGAAATCTTATGTCCTGCAAGGCCAAAAATATTTATTACCCGGTTATTGACAGAGAAAATTTGCTATATAAAGGAGTCTACATACTTTAACGAAAATTTTTGGAGAGAATCGTCAATTGGGGATATGATTTATAACCTTAAAATTAAGCTTTATTTGAAAAATAATGAATATGCATAGTCCTTTAATGTGTAATTTGCACTTGTAGAATTAATGCAGTCCCTTTGAGAAAATACCTAGATTTCGTAAAAGGTTAGTTAAAATTGGAATGGAGCTTAAAGCGCTTCAAAGCCAGCTTCTCATTGTGTGCACATATTTTCTCATCCAGCCTCTCTATAATCACGTAGAACTCACTTTCTTAAAGGCACCCCACTTCAGTCTCTACCACATTCTTTCAGATGCTAAAGCAGCCTCCTACTCATTACTGCTAATTCTGCTTTCTGAAGCCACACATGAATTGCTATTCTCCATATAATATTGCTGGATTTATAATTAACACTAATATATGAGGGGCAATTATAATTTATGTGTATATCTTCTTAGTTTTCCTTAGACTTGCGTTTCTTTTATAAAACGCTATAAATTAAATTAACCATTTTGGATTTATTGTACATTTAACTTAGAATCTTAAATATGAAGCCCATATACTTTTTATAGCATCCTTTAAAGGAACTTTTTTCCTTTTTTTAAATAAACAATAATTAGAAATAGTAAAGTAATAGTTTTGAATTCTGAAATAAAAATGCTTTAGGAGTTATAGGTTCATACAATTTAAATATTAAAATTTAGCATGTTTATTTGTAACATGTTTGAATACACAAATGACTTCAGATGATGAAAGTGATAAAATCAACATTAAATATGATATTGAGTTTTTATTGTAATTTATTTAAGATTATTTTACTATATAGTAAGTTAATCAAAATATAGCATTAAACTTTTGGTGACTAAATACTATGATGCATAAGGATATACTTCTAAGTGTCTATAATTGATAGTCAAATTAAAACAGTAAGTTTAAGCGGACTCTATGGATCAAGAAGTCTTACTTATTTTCATTTTATTTTTTTAACTGTAGGAATTTCTTAGACAAAGAAGCAAGACCATATTGAAGCTTAGGATGTAAATATATTATTAAAAGTAATGTTGGTGATGATAAGATTATTTTTAAGCTATAGGAGACTGGAGTTGGAATATTTTGGTATTTTAGTTAGGATATTTAAACATGAGAGCATTTTTACTCAAAAATGCTTTTACTAAAGTTCATGCAAATTATTCTATTTTTAAATAATTGTACAAAGACCAGTATCCTTGGCATTTAAAAATTATTTTAAAATTAGGTAAAACAAAAACTCCATTTTCAAAGGTGTTTATAATGTAGAATAGAAATGAAGATTGCCTGAAACCACACAAAAAGGACTCAACTTAGTGTTTTCAGCCTAATAAAAATGTTGTAAAAATACTTGTAAGCTTGAAAATCACACTAGCTATTCTTGTTTCAAATTCTGTTTAATATATTGTTCTGTATGATTTTATAATAAACAGATTACTCCTTGAACAGGAATTAAGAATAAAGCTGCCAGGAAGGGGTTTTGTTGTCAGAGTAGTTCCCGCCTCATGTTTTGTAAGAGATTTCATGGTCCCATTGTAAAGAGTAGATGATTTAAAACGTGTTCCCAAGATAAACTTTCCCATTGTCATTAATGAGGATGGATAATACTGAGTGACAAGTGCATTAGGAATGACACAGAAAGAGCTGTTAGATTTGTCAGAGCATATCACTTCAGGCATTGACACTTGAGGACATTCTTTTTGTGGATATTTGCCTGGGGTGGGGGGGGTCTGGTTAAAAGATACCAAAGTTTGTGTTTGCAAATAGAGTAATATATTTTACAATTTATAAATATGTATTTTCCAGTATTTAGAAAACATTTAGAAAGTATTTAGATTAAGTTCTTTCACATTTTAAGTTCATGCTTTTACTATACCCTCACTTCTTCCTGAGAAAGTCATCAAACTGCATAACATTTGAATGTTAAAATATTTTCGTAAGGCTAAGTTCTCTCTTTTAAAAAGTCTTATTTCTTAGAATATCCAACTGAAGGATACTAAAAAATTATATAAAATTTTTAAAAGATTTTGCTCTTATTCTTCTATATTAAAGGGGACTCTTTACCCTGTATCACCTTGAGAATAAAGATTTTGAAATAAGGAAATAGATGTAATTTGTATTGTCTCTGTAAAGCTACATTACTTTAGAGAAACACCTTTTAAATATTAATCAGTGAACAATTAATAATGTATGACTTTTCTGGTATTTAAAGTATTTCCAAACTGGAGTATGCTTCTCAATTTCGATTTTGAACATGCAATTGGTCACTTTTTCGCCTTGATTCATCTTTCGTGCTGCCAACTAAATTTTGTCTCTGTATACATTTTTGACACTAATAATGACTGAGTCTTTGTTCATGTGAGTTCAAGATTTCCCAAGTGGCAGTTTGGAGCTGGGATAAACTATTTATCATGATTTCATACCACTAATCTGTCTCAACCAATCCACCCTATGACTGATATTATACTTGACAGTTTACCTCTCCTTGATGAGCCTGAGGTGAACATAGCTACAGACCATCCCGGGGAGGACATGGCAACTACTCCATATGCTTGGGAGGGTCCTTTTATTTGTGACACAAGACTTACACTGTGCCTGTTACAGAAGGGAGGTCTTGGTCGGTTGCTCGCTCTCTCTCTCTCTCTCTCTCTTTCTCTCTCTCTCTCTCTCTCTCTCTCTCTCTCTCTCTCTGTTTCGTTTTTCTAATTTTCAGTAGAATTTCCTCTTTACTACAAAACGTTTTTTTACACAAAAATATTTGGCAAACATTTTCTGTCATTACAAATACTACCTGTAGGTTAGTTTCACCATGTGTTTAAAAGCCATTTTTTAAAAATATCTATGCTTTTTAACATGTTCTATTATTTATATACCATAATTATCAAATATCAAAGAAGGTTTCCTATTAGTATTTGACTCTTACCAAAATTTTTCGGTTCTTCAGACATCTCAGTATAAATTTTTATATTATGAAAATGTTTCTAAGAAGCATTTAATTCACTTTAATGTAAAAATATTTTTCTAAATAAATTTCAAATTCTCTAACTACTTAAAAAATAAATTTGAAGAGAATAAATTGAACATATAGCAGAAAATATTGATTCCTTATGTAGACTTTACCATTTTTACTATTGCTATGTAAAGTCTAGAGAAAAATGGCTGCTTAAAAAAAAAGAAAAAAAACTTATTTACTGCCTTACATCCTTTTTATGAAAATACCTTTCCTCTGAAATCAGCAAGTATCAAACACTTTCAGATGACAGACAAGGAGAGGTTAAAGATTAATACCCTAGAAAAAGAGAAATCTGAAGTAATTTTCAAGAGCATGTATGGAGGGTTTAATAGAATGGCTAGTTTTTACAACCAGTATGGAGGAACAAAGTGAACGAGAAACTTGAATTGGAAAAAGAAAGACTGATATTATTTAAATAAGGTATTTGGATACTAAAATAGTTTTTCATAGGCCACAAATAAATATGTTTATTATAAAGTAGCATCTATTTTAATATATCCTGGATTGTTGAAATGTGATTCCACCTAAAAATGTTCAGATGGCCTGAGAAGTTTGGCCCCTGGAGATCTGTGAGGTCACCATAGCAAGCACTTAATAGGTTTATTCCTAATAGTCCTTTACTTTAAATTAAAGTTTATTATTCCCCTGGAAAGATTCCTTTTAGTACAAGCAATATTTTCTGTCATCTTATGAAGCAGCAGTATAATCACTAATGCTTTCTAAACAATGTTTTTCTAAAGCACCTAATGTCAAATAACCATTAACTTTATTTGGGAAATTTATGTAGATTAATTTCCTGATATCACAGACATAATTATTTAGTCAGTATAGTGAGTAAAACATTCATATTTTGGATGCAATATAAATTATTTTTAACAAATAGTCTTAACTTGCTTTAACCTTTATTGTTTTCAACATTATTTGTATTTTAACTAACATAATAGTTACCAGTGTACCATATAAGATTGTAGTAACATGACCTAAAATAAGTACTGTCAAAATAAACAATTTATATATTTCCACATTTTTTATTTTAACTATATAACTTCTCCCAGTGAGCTGCATAACATCACCCAGTGGCATGTATCTCTGAAGAAGAGGGAGTACTATCAAAGTAAAATAGTAAGCAATTTATATATATTCTTTATTCAAAAAGCAACTAAATGAAAAAAGTCTAAGTTATATACTGTCTCATGCTAGGCAGCCTTAATTTTGTGCTAAATTTTAACTTAGGAAGTAAAATCTGTGATCCATTCATCATTTCATACCAGTTAATCCACCCATCTAATTATATGATCATTAAATGTACTTTTTAATTAGAGGATGCATCTGCATCATTTTTAAAAAATAAAATTGCTTCTATTTTCCCCATAAGCATCTATTTTCTAATCAGAGAGTTGATATTACATTGCTTTATAGTAAATATTCAAAAATTTTAAAATGATAATTATTGAATAGTTATGATCCAAAAAAGTAATTGCTTCATTTGGAAAACAGAATTTATTTATTTTAAATTTAGAAAACAAGCAAATTAAAATGATGCTTTTTAAATAATTATGCTTTTTGTTTCAGATTTTAATATAACCTTTTTTCCCAATACTTTTTAATATGCTTATATGCCTAAGCATGGTACACCATGAGTCCTATAAAAGAATGTGACAGGAAAGTAAAATGGTCATGCCTTTTAGTAAGTTATATGAAATTGTACTGAAAAATGCCTTAACATCATCACATAAAGCAAAATTATTGTGTTCTCCAGACTATTTTTAATAAAATGATGGGCAACACTCAAATCACTTGCTTGTTCCATACATCACATAGGAGTACTTCTTTCCCCCCGTAATAATTCCCTTTTCTTTGCTTTAGATATCATGATGAAATTTCCTTTGGTGCCATGCGTGTGCGTGTGTGTTTGTGTGTGTGTGTGTGTGTTTAAGAACCCTAGAGAGAGAAATGGAAGAAATCTGTCACATTTTTAATATCTTGACCTGGGCCGGCCCGTGGCTCACTCGGGAGAGTGCGGTGCTGAGAACACCAAGGCCCCGGGTTCGGATCCCATATACGGATGGCCGGTTCGCTCACTGGCTGAGTGTGGTGCTGACAACACCAAGTCAAGGGTTAAGATCCCCTTACCGGTCATCTTGTTAAAAAAAAAAAAAAAAAAAAAATATCTTGACCTAGTATGAAAGTTTGTTATTTCAGTATAATGTACATACTGGGTCATTTGAAGTTTCAAGGCTAATTATATGAGAATGAGATCAGTCATACACATTTATTAATTCATTTAGTAAATATTTATGGAGGTATTTTTAGGCGAATTTTTAATCTGGTCTAATGCTCATTATTAAAATATATCCCCCCAATTTCTGGCCTCTTGCTGCTTCTCCATCCCCACCTCTTGCCATGAACTCCAAGTTGCAGGTTGACTCTTTGACTCAGGGTACCCACATTGGCCCATTCTTCTATCACTTCCAGGTCTTTTATAAATGCCAAAAATACTTTCTCATTTCCTCCAAGTATTCTTGTCGAGTCAGTCTTATTCTTCATCTAGTCCTCAACTTAGGTGTCACTTTCTCTAAAATGTCTTTCCTTATTCTTTAAGACTAGGTTAGGTCGCCTACTTCTGTGCTCCTGGAGAACCTGTCTCTCCTCTTCACCACACTGTAAGTTCGTGGCAGAAACTATCTTTTTCTTATTCACTGATGTATCCATAGCACCTAACACAGGATCTAGCACACAGTAGGTGTTCAATAAATATTCGTTGAGAGTGAAAAACTAATATAAGTGGTACTCTGCTGAATACCTGACTACATCTTTAATTAGCTCTCCATATGGGTCTGGGTTGTGTGTTCTTTGGGGAAGAGGATTAGTAATCA
The DNA here is from genome assembly GCF_027409185.1 of Cynocephalus volans. Classification (NCBI taxonomy): domain Eukaryota; kingdom Metazoa; phylum Chordata; class Mammalia; order Dermoptera; family Cynocephalidae; genus Cynocephalus; species Cynocephalus volans. The sequence continues at coordinate 130,615,887 of NC_084463.1, forward strand.
GTTCTCCAAGCCCAAACCAAACTGTTTGAATTCTTGTCTTTAAGAATTTATACCTTCTACTTAGAATATTCCCTCATATCAACCTAGAAACTTCTTTTAAAAAAATACTTAAACACCTAATTCAGTCTTTCCTTCTTGGTGAAGATTTTGCTAGCCCATTCTCCACTTCACTCACCCTTCACTGCCAGTATACTGACTTCTTTCTAAATCTTTGGCTTACATAAAATTCACCTTTTTAACAAGTTAGTGTGTTACCTGATGCATTAAAACCCTATCAAACAATTTTAATTCAAATTTCAATTAATTCTTTTAGCTAGTCTATATTATCTTTTTTTCTTTCCCTGTAGACATGTGGTAGGGATTCAGTATGGATACCTATCGGGATGACTAATTAAAGCCAAACCAACTGAGCATTTAAAATGTACCCTTCAAATAGAGGGGAGGTACCAAGTTGATAACATCTTCATAACATTGGATAGTAATATCCCATGGGCTTACATCTTCATTGTTCCTAGTCAGTTGACATTTATATCTATTATCACTTGAGTGAAACATGATTAATTATTTTATGATAATTTGAATCATTGCTTAAAATTCACTTTGCGAAGTGTGTTGTCCCAGCCATCTTCTTTTACCATTCCTTTAGAGGATTTGGAGCCACTCTGATGTTTAGGGAAGATGATTCTCCTTTTAATTGTGATATAATAACCCTCATTGTTTTCCAGATACAAGACTCCTTCTTACTCTAAGAGTAATAATTTTATGCTGCAGACATCTAAGATGAGGACAAAAATGTCACATTGTGATTCTATCTCTATGACACTTCACAGAAATACAAAGTGAAAAATTTAAGCAAAGAACCTTTTATTTTTTCCATGGTGTTAAAAGTCATGTTTCTCAGATTTTTTCCCTAAATTGGTTGTTAAAATAGCCATTGTTATATCATTTTAAAAAGTGTGATTACTGGAATTTTATTCATGAAATATTTTTCCCAAATCATTTTTTATAAGATTATTTTTTTCCTAACCAAGAAATAGGAACTATTAGTTATTACTTTTTATTAACTTTTAGCTATTTTAGGTAGAGATTTGTTGCCTTAATCCATACGTAATGTGTTTATCACTTAGGAAACATAAAAAAAGTTGTTTAGTAATTTTGTATAATGCTATAATTATATCTTTCATCAGGTAATTATATAAAAGTAAATAAAGGTAGGGCTAAGATAATACCTAATTTAGGATGCCTTTCAACTGTATAATGCTTATGATTAAAGATCTGAAATAGAAAGTAAAGGACCTTGGTTTCCTTGCACATCAGCCTAATTTTCAGAATAAAACCATGAAAGTTAGCTGGTTTCTTTACTTACACATTTACACATTGAATCACAACTATCCACATAGAAGTTTTATTATTATTATTGAAACATAATTGATTGTACATATTTGTGTGGTCATATAGAAGCTTTTTGTACCAAAAAAAATAATAAAGAAAGAAAAAAATTGTTAGTGTGTCTTTACACCAGAGCACAGAACGTAAAAGATGAATTTTGTAGCTAGTTTGACATGCAAGGTTGAGATTTAAATATCCTAGTGCCACTCTCACCACTCCTATTCAACATAGTGTTGGAAGTACTAGCCAGAGCAATCAGAGAAGAGAAGGAAATAAAGGGCATCCAGATTGGAAAAGATGAAGTCAAACTGTCCCTGTTTGCAGATGACATGATCCTATATATCGAACAGCCTAAAACCTCTACAAAAAAACTGTTGGAATTGATAAATGATTTCAGCACAGTAGCAGGATACAAAATCAACACACAAAAATCAGTAGCATTTCTTTTCTCCAATAGTGAACATGCAGAAGGAGAAATCAAGAAAGCCTGCCCATTTACAATAGCCACCAAAAAAATAAAATATTTAGGAATTGAGTTAACCAAGGAGGTGAAAAATCTCTATAATGAGAACTACAAACCACTGCTGAGAGAAATTAGAGAGGATACAAGAAGATGGAAAGATATTCCATGCTCTTGGATTGGAAGAATCAACATAGTGAAAATGTCCATACTACCCAAAGTGATATACAAATTCAATGCAATCCCCATCAAAATTCCAAAGACATTTTTCTCAGAAATGGAAAAAACTATTCAGACATTTATATGGAACAATAAAAGACCACGAATAGCCAAAGCAATGCTCAGCAAAAAAAATAAAGCTGGAGGCATAACACTACCTGACTTTAAGCTATACTACAAAGCTATAATAACCAAAACAGTATGGTACTGGCATAAAAACAGACACACTGACCAATGGAATAGAATAGAGAATCCAGAAATCAACCCACACACTTACTGCCATCTGATCTTTGACAAAGGCACCAATCCTATTCACTGGGGAAGGGACTGCCTCTTCAGCAAGTGGTGTTGGGATAACTGGATATCGATATGCAGGAGAATGAAACTAGATCCATACCTCTCACCGTATACTAAAATCAACTCAAAATGGATTAAGGATTTAAATATACACCCTGAGACAATAAAACTTCTTAAAGAAAACATAGGAGAAACACTTCAGGAAATAGGACTGGGCACAGACTTCATGAATACGACCCCAAAAGCACGGGCAACCAAAGGAAAAATAAACAAATGGGATTATATCAAATTAAAAAGCTTCTGCACAGCAAAAGAAACAATTAAAAGAGTTAAAAGACAACCAACAGAGTGGGAGAAAATATTTGCAAAATATACATCTGACAAAGGATTAATATCCAGAATATATAAGGAACTCAAACAACTTTACAAGAAGAAAACAAGCAACCCAATTAAAAAATGGGCAAAAGAGCTAAGTAGACATTTCTCTAAGGAAGATATCCAAATGGCCAACAGACATATGAAAAAATGCTCAACATCACTCAGCATCCGGGAAATGCAAATCAAAACCACATTGAGATACCATCTAACCCCAGTTAGGATGGCTAAAATCCAAAAGACTCTGAACGATAAATGCTGGCGAGGCTGCGGAGAAAAAGGAACTCTCATACATTGTTGGTGGGACTGCAAAATGGTGCAGCCTCTATGGAAAATGGTATGGAGGTTCCTTAAACAATTGCAAATAGATCTACCATACGACCCAGCCATCCCACTGTTGGGAATATACCCAGAGGAATGGAAATCATCAAGTCGAAGGTATACCTGTTCCCCAATGTTCATCGCAGCACTCTTTACAATAGCCAAGAGTTGGAACCAGCCCAAATGCCCATCATCAGATGAGTGGATACGGAAAATGTGGTACATCTACACAATGGAATACTACTCAGCTATAAAAACGAATGAAATACTGCCATTTGCAACAACATGGATGGACCTTGAGAGAATTATATTAAGTGAAACAAGTCAGGCACAGAAAGAGAAATACCACATGTTCTCACTTATTGGAGGGAGCTAAACATTAATATATAAATTCACACACACACATACACACACACACACACAAATCGGGGGGGGGAGGGAAGAAGATATAACAACCACAATTACTTGAAGCTGATACAACAAGCAAACAGAAAGGACATTGTTGGGGGGGAGGGGGGGGAGGGAGAAGGGAGGGAGGTTTTGGTGATGGGGAGCATTAATCAGCTACAATGTATATCGACAAAATAAAATTAAAAAAAAAATAAAATAAAAAATAAAAATAAAAAAATAAAAAAGTTGAGAGGGCAAAAAAAAAAAAAAAAAAAAAAAAAAAAAAAAAAAAAAAAAATAAATATCCTAGTGCCATTAGAAAGTATTTAAGATTTGCAGTGGGAAGTATGTGATTATTCATTTCATATTACTTAAACCATTGAAAAAAAATCACACATTATCATTCATTTAAAGTAAACATCATGTATTATACATGATTTTATAGATTTAAGACATTATAGATAATAGCTCACTAAATTGAGACATAAATAAGATTTTATGTCTTTATAAACAAGATGTTTTCCCACTTTCCTGCTTTCTTCCAGTTGGACTAAAAGGCATGCAACAAAAACCTACCCTAGCCTAGCTCCTAATAACTCTCAGACACATGTGAATGTTTAAATGAAAATGTCTAAACATATATACCCCATAACTTGTATCCTCACAACAGCCTTTCCAATCGTACACTGAGCTTCCTGGTGAGTAATGGCTACAGCATCTCAAGCTAGAAAGAAGCAGCAAGATTTGTGAAGTGACTGGGAAAAGTACTTTTCCTCCCTGACTGTGCTACATACAGAATTCTGTGAACCTCTGAAGTAGCCATGTGACTTAAGGTTTAGCTGCTGGCAGCTAAAACAGGTCATCAAGCTCTAGGTCTGCTACAGTATTACCATTCTCTCACTCCTACCAAGAACTTTGTTTTAAGCAAGAGCTGGCATTTTAGCTGTGTAGTGTTCATTTTTGTTTTTCTGGGGAGAGCACAGAAGGTGGGTGAGGGGGTGGAGCAGCAAGGCTAATGTAAATAATGTAAATAGCCCACTTTTCAACCCTGACTTCTGATAAGGATAGGAAAACCTCTAGATATACACTCTGTAAGGACACTCCATGGCCTTCTCCAGCCTACTCATCTGGACTCACTTTAAAGTAATTCATGGCAAAGGAGCCAGCGTGACTGTACTGAATACTGATTATTATTATATAATTCAGTAAAGGTCTTTTCTGTTTCAGGTTTCTAAGGACTATTTAAAATGTTTTATTAATTTGAAATATCAATTATTACTTTAAAAAAATGAAGCAGTCATTTTGGACTTAGAAGTCTTTTCTTGTAATGGGATTTTGTTATAATGGCATTTGCTAGAAATGATTTGTTAGAAATCATATTTATTATAGTACTGTGAAAAACCTACATATAACTATTTAGATATGATTTTTATTGAGCATATGTGGGTTAGAAATCATAATTCGATTAAAAAGCCATCACATTCACATTTCACCCAAATAGCTTCTATATGAACTGATGATATTCTGTTGTTTACGTATAGAAGAATAAAACCCAGAAATTAATAAAACTATTAAGATATGACAGTCATTTTTGGTGAGATCTTAGTTGCCGTGTTTATGATGCATAAACCCTAATCCTATTAACAATAACCCATTATGAATTCTACAGCTTTTCATTATCAAAACTTTATATTATACAGATATGAATTATTTAAAAGAAAATACCTGTTAATATATGTTTAAACATGACAAATATCTTTGGAACTTTTTCTTTTTTTGTTTTGTTTGATTTTTTGGCAGCTGGCCTGTTAGGGGATCTGAACCCTCTACCTTGGTGTTATAACATCATTCTGTAACCAACTGAGCTAACCTGCAAGCCCTGGAATTTTTTTACACAATATGACGTGCTAGTATTCTTGATTCTTTCGATCATCTCATGAAATGCTAATTAGCTCATCGTTATGGTATTTAATGGAACTAGAGAAGGATTTCTTAAAGGAGCTCTTCATTATAATATTTATATATTCATTCGTAGTATTTCCCATGTTAGAGAACTCATTTCTCATTAAAATACAACTTATTACTTTAAATTGCCTTGGACCACAAGAAATATAGTGTGTGGACATTAAAAAAAAAAAATGACGTTTAGATGTATACTGCATGGACAATACTATTAGCAATTCATCAGTCATGTTTACTACATTGGAGAAAGTAAAGTCACTGGTATTGTTTTTAATAGAAGTGAACAATATAGGACAAGATGTCTTGAAAATCTTATTTCATACAGCATTTAATAGAATATTATTTAATAAACCTTTTAGAACATTTTAAACATCGTAAACATTATCAAACATTTTATTTAATAGAGGATTCACACCAGAGAATTGGAGACATGTTCCTCACTTACTAAATATGGAAAAAATTGCCTCTGAGTTGGTGTGTTAAATTGCTTGCATGCTCTTGGCATCTTAATAGTAAAACCCTTAAGTGTGATGCTACCAGTCATCATCATGTCTTCAGTGGACACATGTTCTTTAATAAAAGGTAGAAAATGAGGAAACATGTATTTCTATCTAATTTGAATAGAGGTCTATATTGTGAGTATATTTGGAAAGCTATGCCAAAACACTTGGTTTGGAAAGGAAAGTCTCATTTATAAAACAGTTAATATGAGTTACCATCTTAGTTTGACCTGCCAGCGATTTTTCTTCATTTTACCAGTTGTACATTTTAGGATTGTAAGTAAATGGAAGTAAAACCTTCTTCCCTGCAGCAGTGTGGTCTTCATGTAAGGCCTGTCTGAAAAATGCCAGGGCATGTTTTTTCTCTCAAACCCGAAGATTCTTAGAAAATTAAACATGATTTATTCAGGAACAGAAATTCTGAAAGAATTTAATTTTACATTTATGAGCTGAATTAGCATTCTGTCCATATTACTAAAACAAAACTGAAAGTTATCTCTTTATGTAATAGCAGTAACAATGTCTTCATTAATTCAGGTTTCTAGTACCCAGTTTAAAAAAAAACACCCGGATTGTAAAGCATGCCAGGTGTATTCATATGCAATGTAGCAGTAACAAAGCTTTGGAAATTACTGAACCTAAAAGCTTGGTAACTGCTGTAACTCTTTTTCCTATTTTATTACTAATACTACAAAAAGGCAGTTGTTTATCCAATTTCTGTAGCATTTAAATTCTTTGCATGCAGGAAAAAATCATCACTGTCAAATAGAAGTGAAGAGTAAGGGCAGGGAAGAGAAAAGAATGTGACAGATTGAATGGACAGAGTTCTTGCCTCCAGGAGTAATGAGGAGGTAGTGTGCTGTAGCAATTAATGCATTAAATCTTTTAAAAATATATATTTCTTAAGCATACAAGTGTTAAAAGTGAAATGCAAACACTCTACATAGTTTCTGTTGTCACTTAACCTCTTAGGTACTTATATTGTGGAAGTTACCAATGAAGTAAGTCCCTCTCCTCTGAAAATGCTGTAGTCACATAATCTTTTTCAGATGTTTATGGGAAAAAAAATTTTTCCCTCCTTAAATAGGAGAAAACAATCACTATTTACCCAGCATTCAATCTGACAGAAAATCTTTTTGATTCTGCTTTAAAATATATTCTTCTCAAAACAGTTTTTCCCACCTCCAGTGCTACCACTCACTCCAAGCCATTATCATGCTTTGAGTTATCATAATAGCCTCCTAACCAGAGCCCTGCTTTTAACCCTGACTGCCTCCAGTCTGTTCTCATACAGCAGCCAGGAGGATGATTCTTTTAAAACATAAGGTACATTATGTCATTTCTGTGCTCATAACTCCATCGATTCTTCTTCTCACCCAGAAGTCCTTCAGTGGCCACCAAGGCTGTCCATGTCCAGGCTGCCTTAACTATCTGATCTCATCTTTTTGTCCTCTCCCACCATTTGCTCCCATTCAGCTACACTGGCCTCCTTGCTTGAACATGCTGAGCCTCAGGGCCTTTGCTGCCTGTTCCCTTTGCCTGAAATGTTATTCTTTCAGATCTGTTCATAGCTAACTTCTTTAATGCCTTCAAATGTTTGTTAAAAATATCACCTTCTTAATGAGGCTTTTCCTGACCATCCTTTTCAGAGTAGCATTTTACCCCCATTCTGCCATTTCCAGTCACTTTTAATCTGCTTCATTTTTTCCCATAGAACTCACCACCTTCTAATATGCTATATAATTTTCTTATTTATTATGTTCACTTTCCATCTCCCTGTACTAGAATGTGGACTTCACAAAAACAAGGCTTTTTGTCTATTCTGTTCTGTTTGGAACAGTGTCTGACTCATGATTAGGTGCTCAATACATATTCTTACATTAATAAGTTTGTATGTCTAAGTTTTCTCAAATCACCCGTTTCCTCCCCCCTTTCCCGATATAAATTATATGCAAAAATGAATGAATTTGGTAGCTTATACTAGTTATAATAATAGTAATCATAATAATATCATTTACTGGATACTTTCTATGTGTTAGACACTGTTGTAGGCACATTACCTGTATTATCTCATTTAATCCACATAGTCCTCAGAGTCAGATAAGGAGACTTAGAGAAGTTAAAGTTACTTGCCCATAAGAGACTTCAAAGGGCAAGACCACTTTGTAGCTTTTGGGTCATGGCCGTCTTTACCAAGTTTTATTCAATATTGGTATCCTTATTTATATATACTAAAGAGCAGTGACTAAATGATTATATAGTATAAACAGTGAAATTTATTGATTACTAATTTGCCCTATGCCATCTCTTCTTTTTAAGTAACTACATAGAGATAAATACTGGTTTAGCAAAGCTATAGCTTTGGAGCTTTGTAATTTCAAGCAATAGAAATGTGGGGTATTGTTTTTAGATTGAAAGGAAAGAGTATTTATGATATTAAGTACATCCTTAAACAAAACATGGAGGGAATTGGGATGATCATATTAGTGGGGTGTTGAGTAGCATGAATTAATTTGCTCTAGAAGAACAAAGGAAACAGAAGAAAAGGTATAAAAATGAGGTAATATTGAGTGGGATGGTAAGGATCATATTGTCCTCATGTTTTTAGTTTGAGTATTCTCTAAAATCATTTATAAGGGCTGGCCAGTTGGCTCAGTTGGTTAGAGAACAGCCTTGTAACACCAAGGTCAAGGGTTCCGTTCCCAGTCAAGGGTTCCGTTCCCGGTACAGGCCAGCCACCAAAATAAATAAAATCATTTTTAAAACCATATACCTCCTCACACATTTAAGTTGACATATAAAATTTTTCATTGTAAATTTAAATAGTGATAAAGGATATAATTTCTGACTTAGTAGATATATGCTTTAAACATATTTTCATCAAAACCATGAAGTAGGGGCAGGCCCGTGGCTCACTCAGGAGAGTGCGGTGCCGATAACACCAAGGCCACGGGTTCGGATCCTATATAGGGATGGCCGGTTGGCTCACTGGCTGAGCATGGTGTTGACAACACCAAGCCAAGGGTTGAGATCCCCTTACCGGTCATCTTTTAAAAAAAAAAAAACCATGAAGTATAGTTTTAGCTCATTCAATTAATAGAAAAAGTCCATAATATAGCCTCATTGGCAATCATTGTCAAAGCAATAAGAACAAACTCTAACTTAAATTTTTAATTCTAATAAACAGTTTCTAGGACAGTCTCTTTACTTTTCATTGCCATGAGTTTGTCCCATGTTTATTATGAAACAAGGTGTAAACCTCTTAATTTGTCTTTGCTCTGTAATTATGGGACTCTCCCTTAGGACCAATGCACACACTAAGATCCAGGATGGGTGAGAGCTATGTCTTCCTTTTGTCAAGTTCAATTTAGTGGAAAAGGAGAATCTGCAGACTAAAGGTACATTTTCAAGTAGGTCAATTTTAAGAGAGAATAACTATGGAAATTGAGGATCTCAAAATTGGATTTCTTTAAAACTGTCCATGCCACATACCTGTTGGCAAGTGTGAAACCCAAAGGACATGCATTTCCCAGTTTTAAGACCTCTGCTTTATATTATGTAGCACATCGAAATTTAGAAAATATTTCATTTTTTTTTTATGGTTATAATAGTTTCCTGAAAATGTTTACTTGCATTATAATCCACAAAAATAGATCTTGAGCTTATGTAAGTAGGATTTAAAAAAAAAAAAGAAGAATGGAATGGAATACTTAGCACTGATGTAAAAAATACTTTTTATTTAATTAATAGACTTTTTTTTAGAAGTTTTAGGCTTATAGAAAAATCGGGAGGAAAGTATAAAGTTCCCATATTCTACCACCCACCATCCCGCCAGTTTCTCTTATTATTAACATCTTTCGTTAGTGTAGTACGTTTGTTACAATTGATGAGCCAATACTGATACATTATTATTAATTAAAGTCCACAGTTTACATTAGGATTCACTCTTTGTGTTGGACATTCGGTGGGTTTTTACAAATGTGTAATGACATATGACCACCATCACAGTATCCTATGGAGTAATGAAACTATTTTTTAAATCCCCTGTTTTCCACCTATTCATTCCTCTCACCCACTTCCTTCTCCCACCATCCCTGACAACCATTGATTTTTTTACTTTCTCAATACTTTTGCCTCTTTCAGAATGTCATGTAGTTGGAATCATACAGTATGTGGCTTTTTCATATTGGTTTCTTTCACTTAGCAATATGCATTTAAGGTTTCCACATGTCTTTTTGTGGCTTGATAACTCATTTCTTTTTAGTGTTAAGTAATATTCCATCATATGCATGTACCACAGTTTATCTATTTACCTACTAAAAGACATCTTGGTTGCTTCCAAGTTTTGGAACTTATGAATAAAGCTGCTCCTGTAAACATCTGTGTGCTGGTTTTTGTATGGACATACATTTTCAACTCATTTGGGTAAGTACCAAGAAGTGCAATCAATGCATTATGTAAGAGTACGTTTAGTTTTGTAAGAAACTGCCAGACTGACGTCTGTCGTAGCTATACCATTTTTCATTCCCACCAGCAGTCAGTAAAGGCCCTGTTGCTCCACACTCTCGTTGGCATTAGGTGTTAACAGTGTTTTGAATTTTAGCCATTCTAGTAGGTGTGTAGTGTAATCTCTGTTTTAATTTGGAGTCTCCTGATGACATATGATGTGGAACATCTTTTCATATGCTCATTTGCATTCCACCTGACTTCTTTGGTTGCCCATTTTTTAATTAGTTTTTTTTTTTTTTTTCCCTAGTTGTTGGGTGTTAAGAGTTCTTTGTATATTTTGTATATCAGTTCTTTATCGGATAATTGTTTAACATAGATTTTCTCCCAGTTTGTGACTTATCTCCATTCTCTTAACAGTCTTTCTCAGAGCAGAAGTTTTTAATTTTAATGAAGTCAAACTTACCAATTTTTTCTTTCGTGGACCATGCTTTTGATGTATCTAAAAAGTCATCACCAAACCCAAAGTCACCTCAATTTTCTCCTATGTTATCTTCTAGAGTTTTATAGTTTTGTGTTTTACAGTTAGGTTTGTGATCCATTTTGAGTTAGTTTTTGTGAAAAGTGTAAGATCTATGTCTAGATATTTTTTTTTTTTTGCGTGTAGATGTTCCACATGCACCATTTGTTGAAAAGACTATTTCTCCATTGAATTGTCTTTGCTCCTTTGTCAAAGTTCAGTTAACTATATTCATGTAGGCCACTGATCTATTTGTCTGTTCCTTTACCAATACCACACTGTCATGATTACTGTAGCTCTATGTAAGTCTTGAACTCAGGCAGTATATTAGTTTACTAGTGCTGCTGTAACAAATGCCATAGACAGTGCGACCTAAATAACAGAAATTTTATTTTCTCATAGTTCTGGAGACGAGAAGTCCAAGATCGAGGTGTCATAAGGGTTATTTCTGCTGAGGCCTCTCTTCTTGGCTTGTAGATGGCTGACTTCTCCCTGTGTTTTCCCTCCATGCATGCACGTCTGTGTCCAAATTTTTTCTTCTTATAAGGACACCAGTAATATCGGATTAGAACACACCCTAAAGACCTCATTTTAACTTTACCTTCTTAAAGTCTTTATATCCAAATTTAATTACACTCTGAGGTACTGGAGGCTTCAGCATATGAATTTGGCGGGGGGGAGGGGGGTTGGCAGTTACACAGTTGAGCCCATAACAAGTAGTGTTAGTCCTGCAACTTTGTTCTCCTCCTTCAATATTGTGTTGACTCTTCTAGGTCTTTTGCCTTTCCGTATGAACTTTAGAATCAGTTTACCAATATCTACCAAATAACTGGTTGGGATTGCATTGAATTTGTAGATCAGGTTGGAAAGAACTAAAATCTTGATGATACTGATTTTTCCTATCCTTAAGACTGGGTCACCTGGAATTTTGTACTCTCAAATTTGTCTACACTGAGCTTCTAGCAATTTGTCATTTACAGTTTAGGTTTTCCTACTCGTCTGGTACTGCTTACTGTGGAGATTTCTGCTCTAGTAAGTTCTGATTCTCTCTATCACCCATAATTTCTACAATTTTGGGAGCAGCAGTTTACCCTTTGACCTCAGTTCTCTAATGGGTCTAAGATTTGTTGATTTTCAGTTTGTTCAGCTTTTTAATTGCTGTGTGGGTGGGCATGATGACTTCCAAGCTCTTTATATGCAGGATTAAAAACCAGAAGTCTCCAAGGTACTTTTTACTATTGTTAAGTCATCATTAAGAAAATTAAACACTTACTAGTTCCTTATTCTGCAGAAGGAAATAGGTCTTGAAACTAGCCAGAATCCCATTTTGCCAAAATGTTATTAATGAAAATATTTTTATATTTACATCATTAGTTTTAAAAATGTATAGACCTTAGAGCATTGGTGTGCAAAATGCTATGGTTGTAGTGGTTCCATAGAGGTACTTCTGGAATTGCTGGTTTGGGTTGTGGGTGGGAGGGAAGCAGGAGGAACGCAAAGCGCAAGGAAAACCTAAGTTCAATATATTTACCCCAGCTTGAACCAGACCATATCTGTTTTATTTGTTTCATATGTACAATGTGAAATAAAGATTTGACAACAAAAAAATACTTAAATCCACTGCCCTTTAGTGTTACATGAGTCCTCTTCTAATTTTCTATTCCGTAGGCCGCACAATGGATGAAACCACTCTCATGAAAAGCTTCTTTACAGAGTATAGCAACAGAATTGTTAAGGAAGAACTCTAAGGTAGACTCATTTAATATAAAGTGATAATGTTGAAATGAAGCTCTGTGTTAGAGACTATAAAAACTCAATTGAAAATATAATTACTTTATCCTGAGGAGCTCAAACCTTCCCAAGCTGAATATTTTGGAGGTATTAATTAGCTGATATATCAAAAAATATAAAGCATGGTCATACCTTTATTAACCTCAGGTTAAATTTTATTGATGAAGCCTGTAAATTGTCAGTACATCCTGGCTCATAGTAACAGTGGGAATTAACCAGCTTTGTGACTTCTATTTTCATAAAAATTCACATTTAAATAGTTAGATTTTTTTTTAATTTGATTTTGTATCATAAGTGGGATTGAGGACAGGGCTGAAATAAGATTTCATGTTTTTCTCCTTCTGAAACATATATCCAAACTGAGCAGAGAAAAGGATTTTTAATTTATCTAATAGGTATATATAATAATGCTTGGTTCTACACTGTGAAGGAGTATCTGGAAGGACAGACAGCAGAAACAGAGTTTGATTTGTTAGGTTTGGATCATTCACATCTTATACAATTGTTTGTAATCATGGGTAACCCAGTAAAGTATGCTTAGTCTAAATTAGTTCAGAAAATTAGACTCTGCTATGTATAAAGCAAATAAGTGAAATACCATTCTTGCACCAGAAACATGAATACAATAGTAGAAGAGATTAGACATATGTGCAAAAATCAATACAGACTCTGCTATGTATAAAGCAAATAAGTGAAATACCATTCTTGCACCAGAAACATGAATACAATAGTAGAAGAGATTAGACATATGTGCAAAAATCAATACAGGACAAAATACTCTTTTTTTTTTTTTTTGTCGTTTTTTCGTAACCAGCACTCAGCCAGTGAGTGCACCGGTCATTCCTATATAGGATCCGAACCCGCAGCGGGAGTGTCGCCGCGCTCCCAGCGCAGCACTCTACCTAGTGCGCCACGGGCTCGGCCCGTGGACAAAATACTCTTAAGTGCAATAAGAAGCACAAAATGATATGGGGCTTAAAGAAGAGAAAGATGCTACATCTGTTTGAAGGCAAACTAAAAGAAGATTGAAATGGAAGGTAATTGTTATGATGAATCTGGAAGACCCTGGAGAGAAGATACATCAGTTAGGAAATGGTTCAAATGTGCAGAAGAGAAAATTTAACTTATAGGAGCTTTAACAAATAGGGCTTTATATTTTAAACAGAATGAGAAGTCTGGAGGTAAGCAGCTGCTGGTGTTGATTCAGTGGTTCTGTAATGGCAGGATTCCATTCAACTATGCCACAGTTTCAGCAAAGCTATTGACAAATCTAAGAGGTATTGTAAATGAAGTGCTGTATTTGATGCTATATTAATTGGTACAAAAATATTTGCCAGGATCTGAAAAATGAAAGAGGAAGAAGTAGCATAGTTTACTCAAGGCTTTAAGTTAGTGGCCCATTAATAAGACTTATAAGTGCTTGTTTACATATTCAACTTCTTCACCAGCTCTTAAGAAAGGTACAGAAGAATTAAGTCTCATAACTCTACCTTGATCATACCTCCAGGATATTTACCTTCCTTACCACTGCAGAGATCCTACATACATATTTAGAGCTGACCTCAAATCCCACCTACTCCCCAAACCTAGCCTGACGGCTGCACCTACACTGATCTTTTCCTCGCTCTGTTTGCTCTGTTTATTTGTACTTGTAAAGTTAGCATCTTGGTGTTCATTTGTTCAGTTCTCTCATTTTTATACATTTTTTTACAATACTATATTAGCTCAATTTGATTAAGTATTTATAAGAAATCCTACCATGTGCCAGGCCCTTCGTGAGAGTACAAATATATATTAACACAGCTGTTGCTCGTGAAGAGCTCATGGTATATTAAACTGACATGTAAACAACTATAAAGGTACAAAAGTAGAGTTAAGTATGAAATAAAATGCAAAGATCAATAATGGGATAATACTATGCAAAAATTAATAATAGGACAGTTAATTTGGGCAGTTAATAAAACCATGTTTAGGAAAAGCTACAGAAAGAAAATATTTGAGTTGCATCTTGGAAATCATTCGGATTATGAAATATTTATGTACTCATCACTTTCTGTTTACAGTATACTTATGTTGGCACTTACCTTGTCTGTTAGACTATGAGTTCCTTCAGATCAGGAATTCTATGTTCTATGCCTTTTTTTTCACTCATAGTGCCAAAATATTCCACTGAATGAGTATACTTAGTGCTAACCAAATATTTTATTTATATTCACCTAGGTAAATATATATTTATTTACTTTTCATTATCTATCCTCTCCTCCCCCCAAAGTCCAGGCTGCTCAGCATACTTCTTTGTATTTTTTTAATCCCATTTTATTAATATAACATTAGCCATGTAATATATTTTTAGAACAGCTTATTTTACACACAAATGTATAGTGTGTATGCTATATATTGTAAGCAAGCATTGGGAGTTTTGCTTTGTAACCGTTTATGAGCTTTTATGGTGTCTGTGTAAGCATGATAAAAATGCAGGGCTGGAGGTTTTTGTTTTGTTTTGTTTTCATACAGCTTGTGGAAAACTGTGAAGTTTATTATTTTTTTCTAGCAGTTCAAAATATCTGAGGTTTCAAATTGATGAAAATACAATACTGTTGTAAACTATCATACTGTTAAAAGTTACAAATTGGCAAATTGAGTATATTATGAGTTTTCCTATAGGACAGAAAAAACAGTCTCAAGATCTAAAATTCATGAAACACAAACGAGTGAACATTTAAATCAGCATTTTTGCAAGTTCCAAGGCCAAGGCCATTTTAAGGTTAATGTCTTAAATGAATTAAAAACCATTTTAAAATATATTGAAATTATTTGCAAAACATGTATTTGATCAACTCCTATGAAAGGGGGCACTAGAGATACAAAAATGAGTAAGACATTATTTCTATTTTAAGGTACTCACATTTTAATAACTGAAGGGATTTCTCCAATATGTGTTATGGGGTAAAGTCAATTGGCTAGATAAAAATTGATAAGAAGTAGAAAAGATCACTATTTAAGGACTTGAACTTAATTCACCATTTCATGGCTTGCACTTAGTAGATACTAAGTAAATTTGTACTAAATGAATGAACAGTAAGAATCATAGACTTTAAGGATAGGAAAGAGACCTTAATAGATGAACTTTTTCAATCCTTTGATATTAACATGGTTTTGGTTATCACAGTGATTGTCACTAGTATTTAGTGGGTGAGGCTAGGGTTGTCTGACATTCAACAATGCTCTGGGCATCTGACCCAACAGAGAATTGCCACATTCTACAAAACATTGAGAGTCTGACTAAATCTACTACAAATATAAATTGGTGTGTCACTTCTTCCAGAGTTAATGTTTATATTTAGTGCAGTCCCTATCAAAACCCCAGCAGAATATTTTGTAGAATAAAAAAAAAAAATTAAGAGGGCCAAGAAAACAATCTTCACACAAAACAAAGCTGGAGGACTTTCACTTCCTCGTATTAAGACTTGAGGTATTGTTGCAAAGATAGATCAGTAAACAAATGGGACCACAAAGAGTCCAGAAACAGATGCACACATACATGATTACCTGATTGACTTATGACAAAAATAACACTATAGTGTTGATGGGAAAGGATGGGCATTTCAATAAATAGGACTCAGTCAATTGGTATCCATATGAAAAAAAGAGTGAATCTTGACCCCTTCACACCATGAACAAAAATCAGTTTCAGATGGATTGCAATCTAAATACAAAAGACAAAACGTTTAGAAACAAACACAGGAGACTGTTTTCATGGGAAGTGTCTGAAAAGGAGCAGAGGATACTTCGGGGGCGCTGCTAATATTCTTGATTTTGATCTTACTAAACAAATTATAAAATGAAAGTTCAATGTTTATACACGTACAAGCAAAATTTGGTATTTGGGGACATAATACTGAAAATTTTTTTACAAAAGTTATACAAAAAGAAAGGGTCATAGGGCAAAAGAAGTTTAATTGAAAAAAAGACATTTTGAAATTATTGAATAATTTACTCACACGGTGCAGTTTTTCTACCACCTATTTCCAAGTACATATTTAATCGAAATGGCTTTCAATGCATTAGTGCAATTACTTCAGTAACAGTGAAACAAATTTCAAATTTGTAACAGAAGAGTTGGAACTTAACAAATTCAGACCCAAACTTTAATAAATTAGTGAAGATACATGAAATAAAGGGACTTTAATGAATTTTATTTACAAAGTTTATTTTTTAAATATTTCTTTCCTATATATTTTTTAATGATTATAGCACATTAATACTTCGTAAAAATTACATATTGACATTTTTTTTTTCAAGAGGTTACCACACAACTTCTCTATAGTCTCTTATAATACAGTTTCTTTTTCTAATCCTTCCAGGAACCATCACATCAAAAATGAAGGCCAAGCTCACTTGCGGAAAAAAAATATATATCTTATGTATTAGTAGTCTGTAGTTTATCTTATCACATTAGCTCTGATTCAGTAAAAGTTGTCACCCTCTTTCTCTTATCAAAACCAGCAAGTCTGGTCTGTTATTATTTATCCTAGCACTAGTTTTTATTCTAGACTCTACCTGTGCCATGTTTCTGAACTTTTATTTTCCTGTGTGTGTGTTTTTTGTTTTGGGGGTTTTTTTTGTTTGTTTTTATTGTTTTGGGGTATGGAATAGCTTCTAATCTTAATTATTTCAAATATAAACACTTACTATAATCAGATGTAAGCATCTGACTGTTTCATTAAGACTTTGGTTTAAACATGGATAAGGGAAGGAAGCCCTGCAAAAGAGAGCCAGATCCTAATGTTATTTTCAGCTAACAATTTCGGATTTTCTCCCATGGGTAATGGGGAGCCATTTAAGTATACTATTCAGGGATTACTGATCAGATTGGTGTTTTACAAATATCGCTCTGGCAGCAGTATGGGAAGATAGGATAGGAGAGGGGGTGACATAACTGGAGGCTGAGAATCCAGTTAGGAAACTAATCTAAGAGGCCAAGTTCTCCTCCTCCTCCTCCTCCTCCTCATCATCATCATCATCATGACCTGACAAAATCAAGGCAAAATTAACTGAATTTAGTCACTTAGTAAGGTAGAAGGAGTCATCTAAGCTGGCTCGCAAATTTCTGATTTGAATGACTAGCAGGGGTGGGTGTCTTTCTCTAAAATAGGAACCATAGGAAAAGGTGAAGTTTGGCACATGTAGAATGGGACATGCAGGTGAAAGTAAACTATGAACATTTAGGTGTGTGCATTTGTTCAGGGAAGATATATGAGCCAGAGATATAGATTTGGGAATTATTGTTATATAGCTGGTAGTTGAAGTCATTAGAGTAAGAAAGATCAGAAAACATGTTTAGATTCAGAATAGAAGAAGGCAAAAGAATCCTGTGGAGTGGTCTCATGGAAATTGAGGGAGGAGAGAATTTTGAGGGAAGGGTGAACATTGTCAGGGTATTGACCAATGAATAGAAAGTCAACAGTTAACTCATGGCTGGAGAAGTCCATTGTATTTGACGATCAAGTAGAATCATAGGTGACCATTGACCAAGAAGTTTCAGGGATATGAGGTACAGAACCTTAATTACATGTAGTTGGATATAGACTGAATGGACTTTGCAATTTCTTTGAAAGTATTAAAAAGTGAATGGGAGGGGAGGAAATAGAGACAGCAAGTATCAATTCTCTGTTCTAGGTTCTTTTATGAAAGAAATGAGAAAGGAAAAATAATAGCCAGAAAAAGATGCAGTATAGTTTTTCAATTATTTTTTTTTTCCCATTTGTTCTTTGACTGCATTTGGTTGCATTTTTATGAGTTAATGTTAAACTTTGTATTTTTCTATAATTAATCATTCTATAATACTTTGGTTAGTGGGATAAGTTTGAAAAAATAAGGGTGGCCTCAAAACAAACTTAAATATAAATACTAAACTGTGATTTCCATGAAAGCACATGATTAGAAAACATTTATGACAGAAATATGTAAAAATCATGATTGAATGAAAGGAAGAAGTTGACAGCGTGTTGGAGAAATGTGAGATATCTTAACAAATGATTTTTAAATGAGGCCATCTGTTAAAGCTTGCTGATGCTCTGAGTCTGGAGCAAGAGGTTATTTATGTTTTCACGCAAATCAGGCTTTAACCAAAATACTTTGGAAAAAACAGATGCCTTAGAGAAATTCATTATTCCAAAAATAATCACAGCCCTCTAAATGTTAACATCCCTTCCTACAAAGAATGGTATTATGCTAATACTGTGTATATATGTGTATGTGAAATTATTATATCATTGATGCAATGCCATGCAATGGTTTCTCCCTGTCTCCACCTCCATCCTCACCCCCAGGAGACACATGCCTGCTTACCAGGACCAATTTTCTACATATTTAGCCAAAAATAATTGACCTTTGAAAGTCAGAACCCAAGTAGCTGAATTTCAACTAAAATCTAAGATTAAACCTAATCTTTCAGGTATTTTTTCCTCACACTATTATGGTCTTTTTGACCCCCAGTAAGTCTTATCAGATTTATTGAAGTAGAGGAAATATCATAATAGAATACAGGTTTTGTGTCATGTTTCATTAATGTTGAAGATTTCATGTAGTAAATATAACACGTAGTAATAGAAAGTTCCACTTTGTATATTTAAAACCTACACAGCACAGTGCTACGCAGAGTATACACTCAACAAATTGTCTTTTGAATATGCAGAAGTAGTAATATTCTGCTAGAAAATGAACTCTCATGTTACTGCTATTTTACTAGCATGCATAGTCACTCACTTGGAAAGAGTGAAACAGTATGCAGAAGTGCTGGAAGACACAGAAATCATGAGAGCCTCTAAATTCTATATCCATGTAGATTAATTTGAGCCTACATAAAAAGAGAGAAAATTTGTCAGGGTTAGAGAAAAAAAACTGAGGAGACTTCCTATTTGCAGCTTTTATCATTATTGGGAGAGCAGTAGATTGGATATATACTAATACTTTTGTTTTGTCCATAGTATTTTGTCAACTTTGTCGCTGAGTGGAATGCTGAACCAAATTCTGGCATGTAAGCACCTTGCTCAGGGTTCAGTTTAGTACTTTGAGAAGCTTTTAGTTATACACTCTATTGAGTACACTGATGAAAGTATTATTAATTATTAATTGGTGTGTTCTTGTTCTGTGAAAATGCTTTTAGCTTCAATAGGCTTTATTTACTTAAAAATAGTGGCTTACCCACTGGAATGATACAATCCATTTCTTCTTCCCAGCTCCTGTTTGGGTTGAAACATTTGTCAGAATAGAGGGTAGAAGACAGACTGAAGAATTACATAAGTGAAAGCCCCTGCCCAGCTCCTTGCTCACGATAGAAAGTCTGTAACCACTGATTTCTCATCTTACATTCTATGTGCTCTATAAAGTACTATGGCTTAGTGATTTATAGTGCAGCTCTGGAGTCCAGTAGCCTGAATTTGACAGTTGGCTCCACCATTTATTGGTTATGTGAGCTCGGCAAATAACTTCCGTCTGCCTCAGTTTCTTCACCTATTAAATGGACATAATAACAGCACCTTCCTTATATGGTTGTTGTGAGGATTAATTTTTAATATGTTTAAAAGGCTTGGCATGAGGCCTGATAGGTCATTGTGGTAGTGGTGTTTTTCACACTGACAAAAAAAAAAAAACATTGCTCTGTTCATAGAAACTTGGAGAAGTACTCATTTGCAGGCAATAATTCTGCTCTCTGCTATCCTTCATATACCAGGAAAATAAATATTGATGGTCTCTGTGAAATGGGACCAAATTTGTACTTCTCTCATAAAGGAAGCAAAAGAAAATGCCATGTGGTTTTACATACATTATCTCATTTAATCCTCAGAACAATTCCTGCAAAATAAATATTATTAGCATATTTTTTCACGTGAGAGACCTGAGGCTCAGAGAGAGTGCCTCACACAAGATCAAATGTCTACTGGATAGCAAAGCCAAGATTCAGTCAGAGAAGTAGCTGACTCAGAAGCCCATCTGTTTCCACCTCACTTTACTGGCTAAATTGCCAACATTTGGGTCATAGCTGTTTTCCTCCCTTTCTAGATGTGGCAGATAAAGAGACACCTTTGCAACAGTCCAGTCCTCCCTTCAAGTGAGAGATAGCACACACAGTAGACACTCAAATAATGTTTGGTCATTGAGCAGTGAAATACTCCTTTTTTTCTAAAAAGAAAATACACATTTTATATCTGTAATATTACCATGGCTCATTTGTACTGAAATATGAGCTTCTATGGCTTTGTGGAAAAGTAAAAATAGAATTTCTTATGTGAGACACAGTTATCCCAATTTAACCTATATCCTGTTATATTGAATAGGTTACAAATCTGAGTTAATGAGAAAGCTTAA
The DNA here is from genome assembly GCF_027409185.1 of Cynocephalus volans. Lineage (NCBI taxonomy): Eukaryota > Metazoa > Chordata > Mammalia > Dermoptera > Cynocephalidae > Cynocephalus > Cynocephalus volans. Next base: position 130,636,927 of record NC_084463.1, read on the forward strand.
TTCTAGTAGCTTCTTACCTTCATTCTATTTTGATCTTTTTTATTTCTTTAAAGAAAATGTTGGCCCCAAAATTTGTGCCTTTGGCCCAAAACAATAAAATACTTATCTGGTAATAGCTTTGTTTGAAAATAGCAAAGCCATATTAATGAAAATTATTTTCTACTTAAAATAATAAAGATAATAAGTGTTAACGTGTGTAAGGCACTTGTAGGGGACTTTACAGAAGGAATCAATTTCAAAGTAATCTCTAGTGCTTCTTTTTTCAAACTGACGCACAGCTATATATAATACTTTGTATAATAACCATTGTTATTTTGCTCAGCTAAATCATGTCTTTTCACCAAAACCCTTCCATTCTCATCCTGCTAATGCCAGTCATTCTAGAAATTATCTGCCATTCCATCTATCCTTCTAGCCATATTTATGTCTCTGTATGGCTGTACATTTAGGAATATACTCATCACTTCAGTTTACATGTTTGTTTTGCTTTCCTCATGGCACAGAGCAAAAGGCTGTTCCACTAACTAGTTATGTAACATAATTATGTAACCTGGGAAAGTTACCTGACCTGGCTGTGCCTTTTAATCCTTGTTAGGTGTCAGCCACTGTTACCAGTTGCTTTATATGTCTAATTTCATTTATCTTTATGTAAATATAAAGGAGAGGCCAAAGGGCTTAAGTCACTTTACCAATGTTACAGCACGGCTGGTAAGTAGCAGAGTCAGAATTCAAAATACACTTCTGTTTTAAAACCTTTGCTTTGTGCATTACTAACTGCATACCTCTTCCACCCACACTGCTTCTAGAACATTCATTTGGAGAGAGAAGTTTTTCACACTATTCACCCTCCATACACACCGCCATTTCACCCACAGCTAATTGCTCTTACAGGTAAGAATGTGTAATGTCCCACTGAATAGTCATCAACCTTTTTCTACCCCAGCATACTTGAATGATATGACGCTCTTGCGGTAGTGGTTTACCTTGGATTCTCAAGGGATGTGTTTCAGGATCTGGGTAATAAGTAGCAAGCATAGTTTGAAAAATTCCAGTAGGTGATTGATATACCCCATTCTTTGATGAAATGTAAATGTGCTCTAAGGTAGAACAATCCAGAGTACTAGTAAGACACTGTTCTCAACACTTCTCTTGTGTTAATTCATTTAATCCTTACAATTCTAAGGTTAGTTAGGTCTATTATTATTGTCATTTTACCAATTAAGGAACTGAGGTGCAGAGAGGTTAAGTACCTTGCTTGGATTTTTGCTCAATTTTTGCAGATAAACCACATGCTCAAAGCTGGCCTGGAAATCTCCTGTTTTGCAGGGACACCTGGTTCTGACCATAAATTACTACTTCTACCCCATTCTCGCTCCTTTGCAAGTGTCAATTTCCTCACAGGCTACTGAACAAATGCCCTGTTGACTTCTAATTCTTTGTACAAATAGATACTTAAGAAATGATATCTGGTTGGCTATCCTAAGAAAAAAGGGCACACTTGAAACAACTAAATCTGTTGGCAAGGATGTGTAGTCTTGTAATTAGGACTTTGGAGTCTGCCAGCTCTGTCCTACCACTTACTAGTTTTATTACTATAGGCAAGTTACTTCATCTTTTTTCGTCATCTGTAAAATTGAAACAATAATAGTTAGCATCATGAGATTATTGTGAGAATAGACTAAGAAAATACTGTAAGTACTTAGTACTGACACAGTCATTACTAGTAATAGTTTAGCTCTTCTTTACTGAGCACATAGTCTCATGTGCTTTCTTATTCAAGGTATTTTTAAGGTACTTTTGTGGCTGTTTTCTCTAATTTTTGGTTTTGTCAGATACTTTAGAAATGATTTTAATTTTTTAAAACACCAGAATACCATTTGGTACCTCCCCAAATTTCCTACATTGAGACTTCAAAAGTCTTAACATTAAAGAACAGCTGCTCCTAGAATTTCAAATAGCTCAACAAGGCTAGTTAGTAAAGATAATTTAAATGATACCCAGTCACAGGTACCTTCATTTTTATTGATCTCCTTTTCAGAATACCTATTTTTTATGTACCTTATGAATTTAAAACATGACTAAAGATGAATTTCTTAATATGTACATTATGTTTTCTGAGCCTGTTAATTCTTTAAGGAAATTAAGGGAAAAAAATAATGAAGCAATGTTACACAGGTACTTAATTTTTTTTATCTGGGATAGTACTATGGTAATTAATGCTTATTTTATGCAAACTAGACTATATCTGTTAACGGACACATTACTGTCAAGAAAATATTACTTGTCTTAATTATCAGTAATGAAGCAGGGATAAGCTGCTCACTTAGATATAATATATCTAATGACCTTTTCAGTTAGAGGTTGTCATGAAAGGTATCAGTTTCACAAATTATGCTTCATTCAGCTTCTGGCCTTTGTATAGATTAATGTTTTGTGGATGAGTTTTAAAGTCACGCATAAATCGTGTTTGGTGTTTAAAATTGATTTAGAATCTGCTTTTAGTACATCATTTTCTCATTTTTAAAGCCTCAATTTTATCTTCAAGTTTAAAAAAATAGTCCATAGTAAATTTAGGATTGCCTTACCAACTGCCAATGTTTTTTTTAACCTTATCAATAAAACAATACATATATTTCCACTTGTTCAACCAAAGGACACACTTAATGACTGAAATTTCTTTGTTATTTCTGAAGATAATAAGCATTGTGTTTATAATAATAATTTTGAGCTAAGAATATAAATATTTATCATGCCATTTTTTTCTAATTAGATTTCCTGAGATGACACAAAGCTGATTATTTTGATAGAATTTATCATGTCCCTTAATCAGCCTCTTACTGAATAATAAATACCTTATCTCACAGTATTGAAACATCATTCAAGAACTCATAGATTTAGCCTTTTTCAGACTAATATGAGAATTGCCTCATGTTTTAAGTAACCAAGTAAGGATTTAAGAGTTGGGGGTCTATGTGACAGGGCAATGACATCAAAAGTAGTTTTCAGATTTTTAAGCTGTGGAACCCTTTCTTTATACAAAATCTTACTCAGAAGACTAATAAAGAAATCTAACAAAATTGGAGCTGCTGTGCTTGAATTGAAAGATTTCTAAAGTAATTTGAAGGAATACAGGGCTCTCGAGCAGTAGAGTTTTGACACTGTGATCCTGATAGTTACATTATTAACATAGCCCAAATACTAAGAGCAGAAGAGACGAGTACAGACCATCATTTTCAACCCCCTCATGTTAATGGTAAAGAACCTAAAATGTGAATATACAATTTAACCATCCAAAGTTAACATGTCAATAAGTGCTATGATCTAGAATCTAGAAAAATGATAATACTTCTAGTGATGGAGTCCTTTCCCTACTCTGTGTTGCCCTACTACTGTAAATAATGAATTTTGAAAACTCTGTTTAAAGAACAGTTTCTGAATTGACCTAATCTTTGTGTAGAAAAAAGGAGACCATAGATTTTCCATTTTCAAGGACACAGTATAGTCTTAGCCACCCCAATACATAGACTCTTTACTTCTTGCCCCATTGCTCATTCTGGAAGAGTGTGAAATGATAGGTGCCAGTTCTTGCCTTTGCCAAAGAGCAGGAGCAGAAGCAGGTCAGCAAAACAGGAGTTTTCCTGTGCTGTATGCAAATTCTTTTAATTCTTCAAAGGCATATTCACACATGGTGTTGCCTCTGATAGGAACCCTCCATCTAACAGCTTCTCTACCTTCCATCACTGTCATTTCAACCAGGCTAACTTATGTGTATCCTTCAGGCTACAGTTTAAATGTCACTGCTTTCTTCGGGGCTTCTCTGATCTATCCGCACACACCAGCTCTGGATTAGATACCTCCCGCTTGTGCTCTCTTCGTATCCTGTGCTTTGTTGATCATATCAGCAAACACGCTGCTTCACAATTACTTTTATCATCCTCTTCTGCATGCTCAGTTCCATAATCAGAGACCAGAAATGTCTTGTTCATCATTGATTCCCCAAAGCCTAGCAGAATTTCTGACACGGGTAGTGCCCTATATTTATTAGGGAAGGAGGGGAGGGACTTAGACTCCACTCCCCTTTCAAAGGATGTAGCTTGCTGAATGGAATGAGTCTTAACTGGTTTCTTGTTGAGGAGAAGCTGCTGACTTCCTATATGACTTTGGAAGAGTTATCTCTAGGTCTTTGTTTCCCTTTTCAGTACAATGATAATACCTACTGTGCCTAGCTTTGCCTTCCTTGTACTAAAGTGAAAGTTTTCTTTGCATTAGAGCCTTCTTCTCAGTTTCTGAATTATAATGGAGGAGGAAGTCATGTTTTCCCTTTGAAACCAGATTAAGGAGGCTTCTCTCAAAAAAGTAATTTCTTAAAAATCATCTAACTTTTTTCCTAGGGTCCTGAGAAATTGAATAACAGACCACTTCCATCATTTACAAATAATCCCATGGACATTTAAGAAAAAGGACATTCTTTAAATAAAGTGTTTGTAGTTATTCTTAGGAACTCTAGGATTTTATTTCTTTGTTTTATCCTCAAGTGTTTAACACGTGTACCATATAGCCATGATGGAATTATAGTCTACAATTAAAATTGTCTAAATTTGTTTCTGTCAAAAATGAGGACTTTAAATACAACTAATTTGGATCCAATCAAAAGCAGACCACTCTTCTAGGGATTAATTATATTGTATTATTTTTGCATTGGCAAGAGCAGCTGATGAAGTGAGTGGGATGCAAGAGATGAGATAAGAGAATTGTCCCATTCATTTTTTCAGAAAATTGAGAAAGAAAAAGTTAAGTTAAAAAAAAATGTCCAGTTGAGCTTCAGTAGTGGTTCTAATTCATATGGGAAAATGCTTTTTTTTAAAAGGACTTTTTAGGGAAAATAATGCATATAGCCAGAACAGCAGTATATATTTAACAAAAATAAATGGTCACATTTTCAAGTAAAGTACGCCCTGGCATTTGAACAGCTGTTATATCTAAATCAGATTTGAATACTGTTGTTTAACCTTCCCAGCTGTAGCGGGGGTGGTGTGTTAGTCTAATCCAGTATAAAATATGCGTAGTATACTTAAATTTGAAACTGTAAACACATTTATATAAACCTAAATTTTAATCATATAAGCCTGTTTTAAATAAATCCTTTATCTTTCTATGAGTTATTTATTGTTCTCAACTATATGGTATGTTTGAGTAGATTTTTTAAAAAATATGCTTCCAAATCCTTTTTATTTAATTCATATCTTTTTATACTTTTGTATTAGTAATGAACAAAACAAAATATATGTTTTATACACATATGCTTATAATTGCATTGGTATAATGATAGGAACATTTAAATTATATTTTTTCCTGTATTTCTTTCTGTGTGATTCTCTGACCCCAACAGAATCTTCTTTACTAACAAGAATCATGGAAATGGAATGAGGAGGAAGTGATAGCTGTAGTAAATGGCCAGTATTTCTCAATCTCACAAGACTAAGGTTAAAAGGTTTAAGATCAAAATACATATGAGCATGTAGCATATGAATATAGTGAATAAAAATTTGTTCATCAAAGCCTGCTGCACTATGAAACGTTGCCTGAGATTGGAAAGACATAATTTTAGAACAAATAAACAGTGCTCATGGTTATATACCACACACTTGTACATGCTTATACATGTGCGCACACACACACACACACACAGATAAACATAGATAAGCTATAGATGTGTCTGTGTGTTTATGTACTATATACATACATATATGTCTTAGCCTTGTCTTTTGGAGAGCTCAGGAGCAATAAAAATGTAGGGAACACTCCAAGTATCCAGATATTGGTTTGTAAGTATCTTCCCCCACTATACAAAGGGGGGGAGGGCCTCTTGGCAAGTAGCTGATTCCAGAGCTGGAGCACAGAAAGTGTAAGATGCGAGTAGAGTTTGTGCCAGAAAGTAAAGAGATACTCAAAGAATGGTGGGGACATGAGAAAAGGCACAGGAGCCAACTTGAAGAGGCTCTCAGTAGCCAATCTGGGAAATTTGAGCATCAAAATAAGTAGTGGAAAATAATTCATTAAATAAAATGGAACTCTGTAAGTTCATACTGAGATAGATGGATGGATAGAGGGATAGATAGATAGATAGATAGACCTCTTCCTTTCAATAGAATACCAACTAATAAACATCAAAGGAATGATGAAAATTGAAAATTATCATTTGAGAATGATAGTTGTGTTCAATTCAGTGGCATTTTCCGTGGTGACTAAGGCTGGCTGATGAGTTTGAGGAGGTTTAGTGAGGGAAAGGAGACTGCCATAATCTCTCTCCTGTACAAACTACTAATGCTTTACAGTGACTTTATGGTGGCTTTGCAGTGGAGAAACGTGATGAACAACATCACCAGGTGATGAAGGTTGACATCACAAATGGGTCAACATGATGCATGGCACATCACTTTGGCATGAGGCTCTGAGAAAAGCAGAGTATCATATTAGTGGTTTCCCCTCCCAAAAAGCATGATCATGAGGAAATAACATATGGGATTAGTTTTATGGTTAGCCTACAGAATAAAAGTCTTATTTTCTTGAAAAAATTATCGAGGACATGAAAGACTGGGCAAGACTAGAATATTGGAAGACAGTGAATGACCTGACATTGCTGGGGCAGATGACAAAGTTTGATGGGGTCTGTGGATTGGCAGTAGTGTTGTAGAAGGGTATTTCAAAAAGTTCATGGAAAAATGGAATTGAAAGATAATGTAATCTTTCCATGAACTTTTTGAAGACCCCTCATGCAAATGCTGATTTCCTGACCAATCACTTGAATAGCCATAATGCCTAATGTGTTTTTAAAGTGCCAAATAGCCATTGACTTGAACTTCTGTATAAGAAAATTGTCTGTCCTAGATCTTATATTTCGGATATAGTTCAGGATTTTGTATTCATACATTTCCTTTCCTTTTTTAATGGCCTTGTCTTACCAAGAAATGAAAATATTCTTGAATATTTTTAGTTATATAGTCAATCCAGATAAGTCCATTTTTAGGACTGAATATTATTCTTTAAGCTGTCACATTGCTTAAATGGGTTTTTAGTAAGCTTCTTATATCTCCTTATGTTCTTATTCTTTAATTTCTCTTTAAAGATTCTCTGGAAATAACCAAGAAGTGTTATATTTTGCCTCTTAAACACTTGCATATTTAAAATAAGACTTTTTATGAGTAGAATTATGCCATTGCTTTTTTTAACTTCTAATGTCATTTGATTTATCTTGAGGCACAGATATTTAGTGTCCTATTTTAAGTGTGTGTCAAAAACTATGGCCTAAACATAATTTTTAGTAGCTCTGTCCCCTGGGTTTCAAAACTGCTTTTATGTGCTCTTTTGGCCAATCAGTTATTTCTTTTCCTGTGTTTTCAGTTTATTTACTTAAGACCTAAATAGATTTAAGAGTTTTAAAGATTCTGAATATACATATTTTCAATGTATTATTCAGACTTGAGCCTTAATAAATTCTTAGTTTACCTAATATAACAAGAGATACATTTTCAATACTGATTAGTAAAGACGGCATTTTTTTTAAAAAATTGGCAAACAAAGACATTTTATATTACAAGTAACATGACAGTATGCCTTTATTTTTCAGTATATATATCTTTAGTTTTCATATGTTATTCCCAAAGATTGAATATCAGCTGTTAGACACAGTAGGGAGCAAATAATATATTGATGAATTATGTTTCTGTCTGTCCTTCTAAATCTACTTTATTTAGTAAATAAAATTATATAGTTACATTTCCAAAAGTGAACTTTTTAGTCTCCTGTACTTGCAAATGCTTACACATGTTGAGACAGAAAGGCTTTAAGCACTAACATTCTGAGATTTTATTAAACAAATAATTGGCTTGAATTAAAATATAAACAGGGGAAAGGAGGAATGGGATTTATTTTTTAATGGATACAGAGTTTCAATTTGGGATAATGAAGAGTTCTAGAGATGGATAGTGGTAAAGGCTGCACAACAGTATGAATGTACATAATGCCCCTGAACTGTACATTTGAAAATGTTTAAATGGTAAATTTTATGCTATGTAGATTTCTATACACACACACACACACACACACACACACACACACATACACACACACACAAAATCTGAGTCATAGTTTTTCATCTGTAGGTGATTCTTCCTTGTCATAAACATTAGCTAGCATTTAGTCTTCAACCTTAACAAATACTATTTATTCATTTAATATATATTATATACTTTTAATGTTTTAGGTATACATTCTGAGTGTTAAAAAAATTTCTATAAGTTAGTTTTTTAACTGACTTCAGCTTTTTTTTTAGCTATGTGATCTTGTATAACTTAACTCCTCTAAACTTCCAATTTCATATGTATAAAATAAGGAAAATAATTCTTATATCAAAAGGTTGTTAGAGGGAGAAGTTAATATAAAAATATTCACTTCAAATTTACATTGGAAAAAATGAATATTATTCATGTAAAGCATTTAGTACAGTAAATACATAAAAAGCACTCAAAAAATTATAGCTGCTAGCACTTTCTGTTAGACATTGCAGATGATTTAACACACCAAAGCTCCTTCCAATTTTTGGTTGTCTTTTGGGGGCTGCGTATATGAGTTACATCTTATAACCACTGTCTGCAGTCTCTTTGTTTACTGTGTTTACTTGATATGGTAAACATGACACATGCACATGCAGAGGATCCTGTCATTCTGTGTTTGGTCTCTTAGGACCCCTTTAGCCTTCTAGGCCTTGCACCAGTGGCTTAGTCAACAAGCTTGCTAAATAGGAACAGAGAAAGAAGACAGGCATGCAACATACTGGTATTTCTGTGGAACAACTTTTATTGTCCAGCTATTCCCAGAGAGCTTGCAACAGCTTTGATACCTTTTCAGACTTAGATAACCTTTTTATGTGTACTGTGAGACTGCTAGTTTTAAGCAGTTATAATTGATCAAAAAGGTTAACTATTTTTTTTCAAAGTATGAATAAGGTATGGGTATTTTTAATAGAATTCATATTCTTATACCTTGCTTCATTTATGAGAGGTTTTGAGGCAGTTACCTAATTGCTATTATTGTCACCATTTTATTGAAATCTGAAATAACTAAACAAGAAGGAACCTCAAAAGATTGTGTCCTCGGTTCGTCTTTCCAAGGCAAAAGGACTCTTCAGTCTCTTCTCCAGGCAACTTTTGACTTGGTTGTGGTTATTCAGCTGTCCTAAAGCAAGCCTATGATTTCTCTGGTGGTAATCTTTGCTGGTATTTTACATTATGATATTTTTTAAGGAAATCAAAGTATTTTCTGATTGTAAAGAATTAGTACAGTTACTTTTTCTTTTAGTTAATATGCCATCTCCTAAAATTATTTTCAAATTGTTTGAAACTGAAGGGCAAAAACATGGAGGAAAATGGAAATAGTTTAAAACAGGTAAATATGTCAGCTTTCATATGTATGTCCAAAAACTTAAAATTCAAAAATGTTATGTGTGCTCACATATTCAGTACTCTAACTTAAGCTACAGCACACTTCTGAGATCTGATAGTAACAATATTGTAAAGCTTGATTATATTTTTATGGCCCATGCCATCTGTGCGTTTGTTCCGCTTACAATAGTAATAGTGTATTCAAAAAAAAAATACATTTAGTTTGCAGTGCAATTGTCTTATTGCAAATACATCAAGGCAAATTATCTCTTATCATTTTAGATCCTGTTCTTGTATTGTGGATATTGTATCTATCTGAAAATAGAAAAATTTCTCAGCTACTAAAACCAGTACGTGGTTGATTCAAACAGAAGACACAAAACTCCTATTTTTATTACTTGAAACAAATTCTAATTTAGATGAAAGAAAATACAATTATTGTTTAATATACAATAGCATATGACTTAAATATTACTTTCTGATGTCTAAAAATTAAGACTTTGTAAGTCACCATATAAATGTTCTTAAATATACTTGCTTGTTGTTATGAACTTTGAATTGAGACAAACAGATTTAAAAACTATTGCTGTACAAACTTAAACATACAGATTTGGAATCTTCTATTATGACTTTTAAATAACTTCAAAAAAATATTACAAAGATTAAAATTTCTCTGCAAATATAGTCTAATTATTATTACCTATCTTAATAAATGATAATAATGGTGATGTCTTATTTTAAAATTTTCTTTTAAAGGAAAAAATAGGCCACCATTATCAAAATGTCTATTAAAGTCTCTAGAGGCAACAAATAAGTATTAATCTTTGTGATGTTTAAACATAATAAGTATTTGACATTCTACATGTTAAATTTTCAGAGTGAAATATTTCTATACATATAACGCAAAATATTTAATACTGCATATATATAATTTCGTATATGTAGATATTGACATAAACCTTACAATTCATGTTAATAGGAATACTGTCTGATATCCTTAATATTCAACTGAAAATATCACTAGTCAAAGGCTTCATTTTACCAGGTATAATCTATTGAAAATAAACTTTTATACATAGCAAATTTAGAATCATCTTTGTATGTCATAAGTGTGGGAAATTTATCTACTTCCCTTTATTCTATAATGATGTATTATTTTATAATGTCTTCCATAATCCACATAAGTTCATATAGTTTCATGGTAAAAATCGATTGAATAGCTAGAGTTTTCTGATGTTTTTTTTTTTTTAATTATACAAGTAATATATGACTAATTCTATATTCGTTTCCTTTCACTGCTGTAACAAATCACTACAAACTTAATGGCTTAAAATAACACAAATTTATTACCTTAGTTTTAGAGGTCAGAAGTCCAAAATCAGTTTCACTGGACTAAAGTCAAGGTACCAGCAAGGCTGGTTCCTTCTGGAAGCTCTATGGGAGAATCTATTTCTTGCCTTTTTCAGCTTTAGAAGCTGCCAGCATGCCTTAGCTTATGGCCTCATCACTTAAATCTCAGCTTCCATCATCATATCACTTTCTCCCTGACTTTGACCATGCTGCCTTCCTCTTATAAGGACTCTTGTGATTACACTGGGCCCAGACAAATCTCCCCATTTCAGGGTCCTTAACTTAATCACATCCGAAAAGTCCATCTTGCCATGTAAAGTGACATTCCCAGGTTCCAGGGATTAAGACATGTACTTCTTTTGGGTTAGGTGAGGATATTATAGAGGCTACCACACATCCTTTTATTTTTTAGTTTTAATTTCTTAAAATATCATTGTTCTCTTCCACCACAGGGCTTTGCACTTGCTATTGAGTCTTCCTGAAATACCTTTTACATGTTCTCCCTACAAAGATAATTCTTTCTCCAGCTCCCAGAGTAATTTCTCCCACAGGGAAACCTTCTACATCCTCTCACTAAATCAATTTCTTTTCCTTACTCTCAAAGCACCATGAACTTCATAGCGCTTATCAGTTTATTTTTATGTTTACTAGTATAATTCTTTAATTGAGGTCTTTGGCCCAACTATGCTTTTTAAACTCTGTAAGGACAAGTACCGCGAGTTCGTCATTGTTTTTCTTCCTTTGTATTCACATTCCTTATTCAGTAAATATTTGTGAAGGGAGTGAAGAGTCTTTGCACATTTCATATCAGATTTATTCCTCGATATTTTGTTTTTCTCCTATTGTCAATGGGATTCTTTTTTGTTTCATTACATTTTTGTATCGATGCTTAAGTGTTCATTTTATGTTTAGCCATCTTATTGAGCCATTTCATTAATGCTAATAGTTTCTCAGTTAAGTCTCTTGGATGTTATAGGTAAATGATCCTATTGTCTACAAATAATGATCACTTGTCTCTCCCTTTCTGATATTTTTGTTCTTGTTGTCTAATTGCATTGTCTAGGACTTACAATGCAATGTTAAATATATTGATGAAATTGGGCACCAGGCTTTGTTGCTGCTTTTCATGTGATTTGTATTGTCTTACCATTAAAAAAAGCAATTAGTTTTAGATATGCAGTAGGTCCCATTTATCAGGTAAAAGATATTTGCTAGCTTATAAAGAGTTTTTAATCAAGTATTTTTTCTGCTTCTGAAATTTCTCCTATAGTTGTTAACACAGTAAATTCCCATTTTGAAATCCATTTTATTTCCTCCCTGCCATTCTTTTTCTTCTCTTCTTCGGCATTGCCTATTAGACAAATGTTGGAGTTTCTGGACCCAGTATCCATATTTTTTAATTTTTCTCTAATATTGGATTTTCTTTGCCCTTTTGATTTTTATCCTGGGAGAATCCCTTTATCTTCCAGTTCACTAATTCCCTCCTCATTTGTGTCCATTGTATTCATCAATTGAACTTTTTTTTGACAGTCATATTATTATTTTCCATGTTTTTAATTTACTAACAACCTGTTTTACCCATTTGAAGTTATAAATTTTATTGTAAAGTCTTCTATGTGCTTTATGAACTATTTCATTATGTATAAGCTCAATTTGTTGAGTATTCATGGATACTTAAATATTTAAATGTTGTGTGATTCTTGCTGAGACTCTTGTCTTTGTATTTGAGATGAATATGGATTATGTATGGATCTATTTCATTTTACTGTAGCCTATCTTAATCTGTCTCTAGGAATTATAGGGGGTGGACAGGGTGTGCTCCCAAGTGGAGAATGCCAGTTGTCGTCTTCTGGGAATAAGCTCCTTGTACCTTTGGGGAGTTCAGTAACTACCTGGGATCATTGTCCTAGCTCTTGAATTATATTTTTTAAGAATTTCTATCATTAATGTAGACTAGTAAATCTATAACTCCTTGTTTTAGTCCTACATTCTCTTTGTCTGTATTAATCTGTTTCCTAATTTTTTATTTTTTCATCCTAAAAGTGCTTTGACTCATTCTTTTCCTGATGCTTGTACTTAATGTTATCCTGTGGGTGATTCCTTGAACCACAATAAAGCCATTAAAGAGTTCGATTTTATCTCATATTGTTTTCATATAAGCCCATGAAATGTAACTCTCATAATTAAATTTAGATTTTAAAATTTTAGCAGCATACAGTCCAAGGCATAATTCTAAAGTTAGTTCTCAGTTTTCTATATGTGTATTATCCACATTTCAGATTATCTGTATCAAATATGTCACGGTTTCATTGACATTATCACATTTCCTTCAAGAAGGACCTTTTCATTTAAATAATATACTTATTTTCAGTAATCTGGCCAGTCTGGAAAACAAAAAATTATCAATCAGTTCCAGTAAAGGTAAGAGCCAAAAAATTTATAAAATGGTGCTTTTTAAGCTCTGATTTCAACTACTGCATCAGAAAATAATGATGCTGGTTTTTCCCAGCAGTGAGAAAGAAGATTTGAGTAATAAAGTAAATTACAGAAGCCATGTAATTTCTAATTTTTTCCCAAGAAAATCATAATAAAAATAATGCTGAAGAACATTCTCAATCAAATGAATTTTTTCCTTTAAGTTGCTCTTTCGGATTACTCATGCTTAAGATCTCCACTGTTAGTGTAACTAATCAAATAAGTGTGCAAGGAAAGTTGTTATTGACATTCACAATTTTGTTTGAAATAAAAATGTGACTTATTTCTGCCATTTTTCTTTTACATATGAAATTAAAATATGGACTATTCTTTATGAGTACATCTTTTTAATCTTTAAAATATCTGAAACCTAACTCCTCCAGCTGTGTGAAAGGGGATCCTTGATTAACTGATTTTTTTTTTTATTTCCTACTTTGTGACAACTCTCTGATCAATACATCCTGTTGCTGAATATTTTCAGTATTTGAGTCAAAATCATTTGAATGAAAGAATATGAGCTCAAAATGGGCAATTGCTGGTGTGGGGTTTACACAAAACCAAGGGTCTTGAGTAGGAAAGCATATTCATATGACTCTGTGCCAGTTGGGAACAAGATAATAATAAATCATGTTAGAAACTAGATTTGAAATACTTTTAAACAGAATTTTCAATCAAAGCATCCCTGTCTCCAAGAGAAGTCTTCTGAGGCCAATCTAGTTTATGCTAGAACAGGGAAGCTGCTTCTAGAGCAGTATAATATGTACTGAAAGACCCAAGTTTCATTTGTACAGTTATGAACTTACCAAATATTTTTAAGTGCCTGCTATATGTATTACTCTGTAATGATACTAAAAAACACAAAATATGATCCCTCTCTCCAAGAAGTAGTTTATCATAGTAATTAATATACCACATTTTGGTATCTGCAGACTTGGATTTTAGTGTCAACTCTGCTGCTTACTAATTGTCCTGCTTTTAAAAAGCAAGTTATGTTAGTGTAATTCTAAGTCCCTCTTTCCTCATCTGGCATAAAATGGGATAATAATAAAAATACCTACCTTGTTCTAAGAATTAAGTAATAAAATACATGTGAATTGCTCAGTACTATAAGTGGCACATCTTAACTACTCAATTTATGTTAGCTGCCACAATAATTATCATTGTTACTGTAATCTAGTTTGGGAGACAAGATTTACAACCAGGATGAGTCAAATACCTATTCAAGATAATAACAGATTAAATTATTAATGAGTACCACATACCAAAAATGCTGTAGGAAATGTCTCCTCTGATTACACTACTGTATAAAACTAATGTACATGTGCACATTCCCTCACCAAGCTGCTTGTTGCCTTCCTCGTTGCACTTGTTGCAATCCTTAATCTTTGTTACTAGCTTCTTATCTGTCTTCTCCACTAGATGGTAAACTCTTTTAATACGGAAGCCATGTTTCTCTTATTCATGCATTGCATTTCCAGTACCTAGTATAGTGCCTGATACCGAGTAGGCACTCAGTAAATATTTGTTGAATACATGAATCAGAGAAGGGCGAAATTACTGTTGGCCAGCATAATCAGAGTAACATTGTGGAAAGGATGAGATTTGAAACAGATCTTGAAAAATGAACAGGATTTAGATGGACAGAAAGAAGCAAGAATGCATTTTGGGTTGAGGTTGAGGGAAGAATGATGTGTTAATAGGTATGAAATAACTAAAATACAGTGAGTAGACACAAGGAGGAATGGAGTCATTGAATTTTAGGGGAAAAGAGACCATTGACATAAACTTTTCACACCTCTTCATTTTACAGATGAGAAAAATAAGACCCAGAGAGTGACAGAATCAAGATTAGAATCCATGTCTTTTCTATGCCGTACAAATAACAGAGCTTACAATATAATAGGGGAGACTAGAAACCATGACTTTAGGCTAAATTCCATGAAGGTCGAATTTGATGGGAAGGTAACCATGAGGAAGAATTGTGATAATCCAGGTCAAAAGTAATAAGGGAAATGAGATAGAGCAAGAGGAATCATAAACTGTGTTTTATTATGAACTTTTAGATTGAATATGAATACTTATGGTTACAGTAAACATGGGGCCTAGTAGAAAACTGGTGAAGGTAGACATAACTCTCTAGTATATTCTAACTGAAAGTCTATTATATTACACTTAGACCATACATAAATATAAAAAACAAAATGTACTTTATTTTTAGAGATTCTTTATGAAGAAGCTAACAGGTTGCATAAAACTTAGGGATAATCAAAAACTTATCTGAGACACTTTTGAAAATGAGGGCAGAATGTGTACTATGTGGTGTTAGGCGCCTTCATAACAAATCATACACAGAAGAGCCATTAGACAAATCAGCCTTTCAAACGTGGGCTGATGGTTTCTGACAGCAGTATAAAGCCATCTGAATTATTTCCTCTATAAATTGTCGATAGTGGGAATACAAGGAAAAGCACCAATGAACTAATAATTATCTCCTCTTTGTCATCACAGTGACTTAGGTCAGGAAAATGCCACCTTAAAATTAATTTCATCTTTTTTTAATCTACCTGGAATTATTCTGTTATTCTTTTTTTTACAATATCACATTTGTTTATGATCTGTTTTTCTTTTATATGTATGGATCCAGAAAGTGAATATGATGATAAAAATGAATACACACCTCAGAATTATTTTAGACTCTCTCCATAATTTTTTTAGAAATATTTTGACTAAATTAACCACATTAGTCATTCATTTAATAAACTGGTAGATACAACTTTTGTCTTTTTATTATTTTCCTTCTTTTCACTTTAATAAAAAAAAATTATATAACTTAATGAATTAAATCATAAACCTGCAAATTATCAACTAGTCCATACTACAACTTCCTCTTAATGATACAGCTGATGAAAATAAGTATCAATAACCTGAAGGCGCACAGTGCTAGGGACAAAGGTGGCATTTTACATTTTTATTAACACTTGTAATTTTCTCCTGCTTGATTTCTTTTAGGCCAAGCCCAATTTCTTCTAAACCATGGGTCAGTGAGCTCATGCTGATTCTCATATGAATGATGGGTTTGATTTTGCAAAGATATCACCAGCTACCAATACCTAGGTCTAGTTACCATCATTAAGAACAACCTAGAATAGAACAGTATAAATTAGAATGCATTATTTCCTTTAATTTCACTAACTATGGCAATCCTGGACGCCACCAGAATTGTGTATATTTGTGAAGCATTACATTTTTAAATGTTATTAATGTGGTAGTAACAAAGCTGCATAAAGCACAAGCAAAATTTTCTGTTTTTCATATATGTTATCTTTCCTCGTTAAACATCACAAAAAGAAAAAAAAATGTTTGTTAATGTAAATGGTCTTAATAAAGTATTGTATTTAGTAAATGATCTCTTATAACCAAATGTAAGTTTGAGAACAGTCAGGTTTTGCCAGAATGTAATATATATCTGCTTTAGTGGCTTTTTTCTACATCCTCCCAAATGAAAACAATATTATATTAATAAATCATAAGAGGCGTCTATTAGCTTGATAAATAAGTACATTTTAAATACAAGTTAGGAAAGGATTTGTTTAAATACTTTAAATAAGTCTTTATCATACTAATCTTAGTGATGTCAAATACAATTTTCATTTTTAAAAGACTTTAGTTAGAATTTAATCTTTGAAAATATTAATAACAGCTTACAGCAGGTAAGCTATAAAATAACACTGGATGCTGTCTATTTAGTTTCTGGTTGAAAAAGCACAGCAGTACTTTAGTTCATTACCTTTGAAAAAAACAGTAACAAGATAATACAGCTGCCTCTGATTAAGATGTAAATTCTTTCTAATTAGAATGTAAATTCTTACATTTAAATGAAGACATCAATTGTCAGGATGCCATATGATATCTTATTCCACCTTGCCTGAATGAAGCCCTCACTGCTCATCTATGGCACTAAAATAGTTTTGCAATCCCTTTGTTCTCTGATTCTTGTAATATTCTCTCTTCATGTTCCCTTTTCACATTGCTTTTGTTTGTTTTCCCCCTTGCATCTGATATTGTTGTGCCTTGGGATTTTGCAGAAATTTGGAATGAAAATTGAGTTCAGTCAGTGCCAGTATTTGCTTGTGCCTCAATTACTTCTGCTGAATTTTCCTCAATGCAAATCAGGCAGGTTGCATAAAGTGGTGCATGTATTTGAAATAATTAATTTTCCATAAAATGATGGATCAAATCCAATCAACCTTCATGAAATCTAAATAATAGAATAGAGAATTAGAAATTAATTAACATTTTGTGTTGTTAGTACTTTATGGTATAAACTAGCAATAGTAAGGTTTACTGTTGATTCTAACTTTTTCTTTATTAAATTTTGATGGAAACCTTCTGCCTCAGTTATTTCTTGCCAGAAATATGCTAACAAGGAAACCTGTATCAATTACATTGAAGCAAAGATTTCAAAGTACAAAGATTATATAAACAATTGTTTGAATTATTTGTGGTTCTCTTTACTGAGAAATAGTGAAAGTTTTATCTTGAATAATATACACTAATCTATAGAAATCTGCTATTTATTATATTGGATAAGGCTGTGACCCTTTGAGCATAGTATCATGCATTTCTTTTATGTCATGTTTCTTCAACTGAAAAAGATGTAACTTGAGAGTCAGACTAACTCAGTCAACCTTACAATGCTAGTGAAGGCGAAATCTAGAAGTTGGAAGAATTTGTTACAGGTAGAAGGGCACCTCTCCTAGTTTTGTTTTGCTTTTTTTATTTTAACTCTATTATAGAAACTTTCAAATATGCACAAAAGAAGAATATAATGAACCTGTATGGACCCATCAACCAACCCATGATCTCTAATCATCAAGGAACTAATGGACAGACAAACCATACAAACCTGAAATAATAATGAATAACATGCAAATAATGCAGAATAGTGTACCATAGAACCTAAAATTTAGTTAGAGAATATGAGCGCTATTAATGTTTAGAGAAGGTCAGGATGTGCTGGATGGCCAGAGAAGAGAAAGAACATTCCAGACAGATTGGAGATGCCTTAAGAAGAGATTTGTGGATGAATAGAGTCTGTAATGATATGAAAGAGACTATTTAATCAGAAGTTTTGTTTTGGATGTAAAAGTAGTTAAGTTTGGTAACATGTAGGGGGGATTTGAAAGCTATGCAATACATTTTAGTACTAATTAACCAAGGAGGTATTTTAGGCATTGTAAGGACAGCATCAAAAATATCTTCTCTTTGTCCAAACAAAAATCCCTTCTGTTGTAATTAAAATTCCTTACTACTTTCTGATCCTGTTCACATATAGAAGGATATTTTTAGAGACTAAAGTATGAAATGCAAAGAAAAACTTTTTGTCTCTAATCTAGTTTATTAAAAATAAATATCAGTAATGAATCTGTAATTATGAAGTTTACTATATTTTATTTTTACTTCTATATTCAGTACATCAAGAGAGATATCACTGTTGTTACTTGTAAATACCACATTTTTGTTATTTCAGAATTCCAAATTTGTGTATTATTTACATACTGTGTTAGTTTCTTATTGCTTCTATGAAAAATTACTACAAATTTAGTGACTTGAACAAGACAAATTTGTTTTCTTACAGTTCTAGAAGGCAGAGGTTCACAATTAGTCTTACGGACCTAAAATCAAGAGGTCACTAGGGCTACATTTTTTCTGAAGGCTCTAAGGAGAATGCATTTCCCTCTCTTTTCCAGCTTCTAGAGGCTACCTGCATTTTTCGGCTCATGGCCTCTTTCTCCATCTTCAAAGCCAGCAACTTTGGGCTGAGTCCTTTTTACATTGCCATCTTTCTGCTTCTCTCTTCTGCCTCTCTCCTTTACTTTTAAGGACCTTTGCAATCACATTGGACCCACTCGGATAAACCAGGATAATCTCCCTATTCTAAAGTCAACTGATTAGCAACCTTAATTCCATCTATAACCTGAATTCTCCTTTACCAATTAAGGTAACGTATTACAGGTTCCAAGGATTATGATATGGACATCTTTGGGGGACCATTATTTTGCCTGTCACACATTTCTTTCATATTTGCTCATCAGTAACCACTTTGATAGACCACACAGAGAGAAGAAGTACTTTATGGGCTTAGATGGGAAATCTTTCTCATATTTAAAATAAGCTAATACTTACCATTTTACCTGAATTTGAGAAAAAGAAGAAAGAAATACTACAAATCACAACAGTTGTACAACCAAATTTTTACAAAATTGACAAATTAAAGCAGTCATTGTAAACATGGCCAAAAAATTATGTTTCAAAGAAGGGACTAAGAAGCTAGCATTTATTGATTATTTACTATGTGACAGACACTGTAATAAATATTTACAGATATTATTGCTTTTTAATCTTTAAATGCCCCTGTAATTAGCTGTATTTTCCTTTTAAAGATAAGGAAGCTGAAGCTGAAAAACTTTAGGTAACTCTCCCAAAATACACACAGTTAATAAGAGATCCCAATGTCTTCCTACTATACCTTGCTGAATTCTATGAAATGTCAGTTGTACCCATCAATTAAGAAACATTTTTTAGTATTGTTTAGGATCAAGGCATTCAAAGTATTATGGAATCAACAAGCAAGTATGAGACATAGTCCATGCCTTCAAGGAATTGATAATGTAGGTGTAGAAAGAAGGCAAAAACGCATGAGGAAGTATTATAGCATAGTATTTTAAAGCATAGATTTTGGAGTCAGACAGCTTTGGGTTAGAATCTTTGCTTTTTTACTGCTTAATCTTTTACTGCTTACCTGTGAGCCTGCGTCTCCTTTCCTGCCTCCTAGGGTTGTTACAAAGATTAGCTGTACATTAATGGTACATAGCAAGCATTCAGTAAATGGTAGCTGCTGTTAATGTAATAAAATTCAAACGATACAAGGATTGCGTTATTGATTACCCAGTCAAGGGATATAGGAGTTTAGCAGAGGAAACACTAATTGTCAAACCAGTGATTTCATTTTAAAGCTATAGATATTCTTGTATTTATGAATATCATGAGTAGCTGTACAGTGTAGTGGTTAAATGCACTGGCTCTGGAAAAGAATGTCTGGTTTCAAATTCCATCTCTTATTAATCTGTCTGCATCTCAGTTTCCTCATTGTAAAATGGGGATAAATATAGTACCCACATTATGGGGCTAATGAGAGGATTAAATGAATATGCAAAGTGCTTAACGCATCTGGCAAATAATAAGTGCAACGTAAGTGTCAGGTATACCTTGTGTAGCCCATTGTCAGGGATCAATTGTATTTCACTGTGATAATAAAAAAGGATACATGTAGTCTATTTCCCACAGAGATATAGATGATTTGCACAGCTGGACATTACCAACAGGATGGGCATTGTACAAGGATATACAATTGTACAAGTGCCTGTAATGTACCTAGCAGTATGCTTTAGATAATTCAAAATAGCAAAATTTCATAATTCCTATAAACCTCCCTGGCTAGGTGAGGACACAGAACTGATGTTGGATGAAATAGAGACCAATTAAGTGCTCAAAAAAAGTAAACTGATTCCGAGTGCAGTAGGAAATTCAGAAAAGGTGAAATCATTGTGTGTTATATCACATCACTACAGAAAGTAGGATTTGAACTAGGCCTGGAATAGTGGAAGAGAAAATAATGGACAGTTCTGAATATAAGAAACTGCCCAACCTAGAGTCTCATGCATCTTTAATTCTAAACTTCCTCCCCAACTTGTTCATTAGGCAGCAGTAGAGAAAAGAGAAGGTGAATGAGGAGGCCACAAATGCCGCAAGTCTGTGGAAACACAGATAAAGGAAGGGACTGCAAGGATTCAAGAACAGGCATCTATGATAAAATTTAGGGGTTCTGGGAACTTGGGTGAAAGAGAAATTTACATCTTTATTTTCGCTAACCTCCCACTGAAATTTAGCATTTTCTTAGCTGTGAATATACACTACAAAACACAATACCATTAGCAGTTAACTGTGACTTTGTCATGAGTAGAAATTATAGATTTTTTCAAATAGCATTATAATAATTACAAGTATTTCAAAATATCATTTATGTTCATCTCCTTTGGTAGTTATTCAGCCCACTGCTGATCTTGTTATTTAATGGTTAATAAAAAAGCTCAGATAGATTACTATATCAAAAATGAGTTTGTTGTGTAATTTTTTTCCTTTGTAATCCAGTGTATTTTATTTTATACCTTTAAAAGCATTATTCTGAAAAAGGGTTTGTAGGCTTCACGACAGGGCCAAAAGAGTCTGTAGCACTAGGATAGTGATTCTCTTTATGGACCTGGAAATTGTTTTGGTAACCGCATCCATAAGTTTACTCATATTGAGGTTACAATCAACTAAAACCCCTTTTTTACGCATGTTAGTTTAGGCTATGTTTATTCGTTATAAGCCACTATCATTACTATCAAGCCAATAGCTCAAACTGACTGACAAATATGAAATTCTTAAATCTGTACTTTTAAAAAATTTCTACCTACCTAAATATAGAACTTAATATTAACCATCTGAGGTGATATCTTACAAGATATTTTCTATATGCAGATATATCTGCCAAAGAAAAATTCTATACAGTAGTCTCCTCTTATCTGCTGTTTTACTTTCTGTGGTTTCCATTACCCATGTTCAACCATGGTCTGAAAATATTAAATGGAAAATTCCAAAAATAACCAATTTATAAGTTTTAAATTGCGTGCCATTCTGAGTGGTGCAATCTGTCATCATATCGCTTCATCCCACCCAGGATGTGAATCATCCCTTTATCTGGTATATTCATGCCGTAGACACTACCCCCCCATCAGTCACTTAGGAGTGGTCTTGGTATCACAGTGCTTGTGATCAATTAAGCCTTATTTTACTTACAGTTGGCCCCAGAGTGCAAGGGTTCTGTGCCTAATTTATAAATTAAACTTTATCATAGGCATGTATATATAGGAGAAAACAGTATATGTAGAGTTTGGTATTTCTTTTAAAACACTAGTGCTTTTTGTTTTGATTTGCAGGGTAGGGGATAGGGAAGAGCTGTCTTGGTTATTATTGCTATGTATCAAACCACCGCAAAACTTAGAGATGTAAAACATTTTATTACATCTGAGGCTTCTGTGAGTTAGGAACTCGGATAGGGCACAGCAGGGATGATCCTTGGATGCACTGTTCCATGATACCTGGTTCTCTGCTGGAAAAAAATTGATGGCTAAGGTTGAAGTCAACTAGGAGCTCTAGTGGTTTATGTTGGCTGTCAGCTGGGACCTCAGCTGGGACTGTCCTCCAGAGTACCTGTGCATAGCCTTTCCGTGTGGCCTGAGCTTTCTCACAGCATGATTGACCTCTTCTCACATGGTGGTCTAACTGCTCAGATGGCAGCTTAGGGCTCCAGAAGTAAGCGTCCTAGTAAATAAGGTAGAGCTGCATTGCCTTTTATGACTCATCCTCAAAGGTGACAAAGCATCACATCTGCTGTACTCTATTGATTGGAACAATCACACAAGCCCACCCAGATTCAACAGGAGAAGAATTAAACCCTGCCAGTTGATGGTGGAGCAGCACAGTGACTTGTCAAAAGCATGTGGAATAGGTGCTGCTGTACAGTGATCTTTGGAAAATGCAATCTGCACCTGTGAATAGGTGTAAAACTGTGGTAGTTTAAAGTGTTTGGACCCATGGCCTGCAGTGGCACAGTTTATGTGGACTGATAGGTGAAACATCATTTGTCTTAATAACTCATATCTTAAGTTTAGGTTGATAATTATGTTATTTATTATTACAATAATGAAATTTCTCATTTTATTAGGGTTGGGGAAGGGTCTGTGTCTTTAACAAATGTGAAAGTTTGATTTTTTTCAAAACTTATAGCTCTGTGTTTATTGCAGAAGATCTGAAAGCCAGAAGTATGATCTGACTCATAAGAATGACAGAGTAAAAAGATGTTTCATATTATCTCCACTAAACGTTCTGATGTGAAAAATAACCATAAGGGTAAATTGTATGGCGTGTGAATTATATCTCAGTAAACCTGTTTTTAAAAAAAAAGAAACATAAAGATTGAATTTTAGTGAATGATATGCATGTTGACGTGGTTGGAGGTAAAGTGTACTGATGTCTGCAGCTTACTTTGAAATTCACCAAAAACTAGGTAGATTGATGGGTGGATAGATGTTTAGAGAGGCAATAATAAAGCAAGTGCAGATATGGGTTAATTATACAGTCTGGGTGATGTGTATATGTGTGTTCCCTAAAAACACTCAACTTTTATATGTTTGAAATTTTTCACAATAAAATATTGGGAAAAATCATAATGAGACACCATAACACAATCACTAAAATGGCCTTTAAAAAGAGTTGGTGGTTTTTGTTTGTTTGTTTCCCAAATGTTTTCTTTGTTAAAAGTTCTAATGTAGTTTTGATGAAGTAAAATTATGTTGACTAATAGATAACCTATTTTTATTCAAACAATTAGATAATTACCTGGTAATAGAAAAAGCAGAAGGGAAGAGTTATGCACAAAAGCTCACCACAGTTCCATGACTGCTAAGTCAGAAACCTTGAGACAAATAATTACAATTAACACAATCTTGCCATTGGAAAAGGAATGCTGTCTACCCTGCTAAAATCTTACACCTCTTTTTCTCTCTAGGCACTTTACTTTTACTTTTTTTCCCCTTCCTTTGACCTCAACAATATGTTCCCTGTTTACATTATTCATGGAATCATGAAGGGTCACTATTGTCTACCCAATCCCAAAATAGTTTGGCACTTTTTCAAATTGTTTTGCTTGAATTGTACTGAAGTGGTAACCTGCTGATACAGGCATACACTCCAGCACCCTTGTACTGTAGTCAGGCCAAAAAAAAAAAAAAGATAAAAGGAATGAAAGTCTCTTTCAGTTGCTAAGCAAAGGAGTAGTTGGTAAGTAACAGTAAAACTTCAGAATTTTTTAAGTGCTCTGGTAAAATTTAAACTCACGGAAACATTTATACTTTAACTGAAGGAGTACTAACTAATCAATGGAGGATATTCAACAGAACTGAACATTTAAAGTGCCCTTCTTACATGTCCACCAATGACTGCTACTAATCATGACACACTATGCAGAATCCTTGCTCTTAAGAAACATAAGCAGCATAGCTAGCAGGAAAAGTTGGAGAGAATACCAGGGTATGAGCAGATTCGCACTGCAAGATAAAGCAAAAAGAAGATAAGTGCCAAGTACCAGATGGAATGAAATCATGTTTCCCTTGCTCTCTTGCCCAGCCTGAGAAGCCAGGCCAGGGGAGTTTGTGATCATGGTACAGGAATGGGAGCTATTACTCAATGCTCAGGCTGCCCCATCAGTCAAACTTGCTATTCAAAATGCATCTTACTCTCTATTTTGTATTTAGAGTCTTGGATTCTTACCGGAAATGTAGCTGAAACTTAGCTTTGGAAGCTGGCTCTTAAGTCTGCTTAAGACTTTCACTTCCAAGTACATATTCAGGCTTTGTTTGCCAGTTTGGTTGTTTGTGTGGTTGAATGCGATCCCTGGAAAGATGTGCTTCTGAGCTCGTATAAAGTCAATGACTTGCCTTCAGCATTCATGAGGAGATTCTGAAGTTTCTGTTTCAAGCCTTTTGACATGTCAGCATGTGTAAAGCTAGTCTGATGCCAAGATGCTTTATGCCAGTAGGTTGCTTTTGATCTTGATGTGCCTGATTCTCCTTGTGGCTCTTAAACCTGTTGCCATTAAAAGAAACAGAAAATTGTAAGGTATGGACTGTAACATAGGTTGTAGCCACAAATATCGTTAGTGCTATACTGCAACACCGCTTTTGGTTTGTTACAATTTTAAACTATCTTGGCTTTTTGGGTTTTTTTAATATCTGTTTTCTAAAACTGATTTTTCAATTCCTGATTTTCCATTCAACCCATGATGATGCTTTCCTACTGCTCAGCTGGAATCTGGATTTGCCTTCTTTCATTCATTTCTTTCATTTTGAACCAGTGGCAAGTCTTGTTGTAGGAAATTTGGGGGGTAGCAAATTCAAATTTGGCAGCACCCTGGGGACATTAATCAATCAGAAAATATAAATGAGCAAATCATTTCTCAGATGAAATGGTTCGATTGAAATTAATATTGAAATGAAAAAACCAAGATGTTGACCAAACCAAAAACATGGATACAATTCATAAGATCCATGATACTGTTGATTTTGATTTCATATACTTTTATCGGGCTTGATCTTTCAGCCTTTATACTTTGAATTGGCAGTAGCGTGTGAACTGTTCTAATGCTAATGAGTTCACCTCTACTACTTACTCCCTGACTGATACCATGGCCCTCTCCATTGCCTTGCTCACTTCTATTACATATCCATAGCAGCCTGATACACAACCCCATTGCCAGCAGCTTCTACAATATTTGTGGTGGAAAATATTGTTGATTCACATTATGAGTGAAAATTGTGATTTAACTCTAATTTATATCATCATTATGATATAAATATATGTTGAATTTCAAATATTTAAATAACTGAAATGTCCTCGGATAAAAGCACATTTATCCATTGGAAGTAAGAGAAGACCTCCCACCAAAAACTTTTAAAGTATTATTTTTATTGTTATTGTCTGTTTTCAATGTGCATTCTTTTGTATAAAGTGCTAATGATTAATATTTGAGGATTCAGGAAGGAAGAGGCAGTACTTAATTTCCTCTTCCTGGATTAAAGAGAATGATAATCTTGAAATGCCATGCATTTATGATGTTTACAATTACCATTGTCTGTATTCAGGTAGTTTAGTAGCCTATCATCTGTGACTTCTCAGTGATAATGCCTAGTAAAAGTGCTTATTGTCCTCTATTCTGTGGAAGAATGTAAGCCTTGCAGGCAACACTGCTACTGGTTTGGAAGGTCCAGCAAAAATGAAAATGAGTCCTCTTGTTCAAAAAAGCAGAAAAAGTGCCATTAAAGGTCCTAGAATATGAAGCTTTTCCTTTTCTTCCGAGGTCTTGACCTTTATTGGTGTTTTTATTTGCTAATTAAGGTTGTGCTTCTTTTTCTTTTTCTTTCACTTTTTCTTTTTTTGGCAGTTGGCTATAGGTTTTACTTCTTCAGACTCAGGTATATTCTCAGAGCACAGACTTCGTAGGCCCCTGGGCATCTCACTGCATGACTTGGGACATAAGCAGCCCATCAGGTATCAGGTTTCCCCTCCTGCCAGCCACCAGGTTGATGGGCTGTGCCCTAGGGAAACCCAGTGAGCCCACTGCCCCAACCCACTCTGGATGGAATGTGATATCTTCCATGCTGGAATGTGATAGGTATGTGGATGGGAGGTGGGTGAGAAGCTTGTCCCTACCCAGTCACCCACTAAATACCCTGAGGCACTGCCAGCCCTGGTCAGGACAGCTGCCTCCATGCTCCACCTCAAGATGCCATGGGATACATGCTAAACTCTGACCCACACCTCATCCTCACCCTCACCCAGTCACTGAACAGGACAGAGTGATAACAGTCACTGAGGAGGGAGAGCAGAGAGTTGGAGGCCCATGAGGGCTGAAGAGGCCCAATGTCCTGGAAGGCCAGAAGACAGGGACTGCGTATTAGCCAAACCCCACCCCCCACCATTCCCCCTGCCCCACCCATATTTTATTGTTCCAACAGACTTCACTTACAGAACACAAATGCGAAGATAAAATTACTGAAAATTTCAAGACAGCATCACGGAGCATTAAACCTCAAGCTCTGGGCCATTCTAAGCACAGGGCTCTATGTGATGCCCCCAAAACTGGCCCTGCCTGCAGGCTAGACTCAATCTACCCATAAAATAATAAACTAATGGCTAACATGTATTATGCCAGACACCATTCTAAGCAGTGTACATGTATTGACTCATTAATCCTCAAAGGAACTTATAAAGTATATGCCATTGTTATCCCCATTTTACAGATGACGTAGCTGGTGTCCAAAGTCACTCTGTAGTAAAGGGCACATCAAGGATTCAAACTCTGACAGTCTGGCTCCAGAAGATTCTTACTGGAGAACTGAAAGAGGATTGAATAACCTAGACATTCACTGAAAAAGCAAATCACATTTATGAACACTGTGCACTGTTGGAGGCTTTGTCTTAAAGCAAATTTCTAGAGGATAAAATCCTAACTGGTTGCAGATATCTTAAGTTAATTGGCTGTTGCCTTGATCTAGTTGGAAAATCAAAAGCAGCTATCAAATAAAGAGGGTTGTCTAAGTTAAAGGCGTGGAGAGATTAAATGGAAAGCAAAAGGGATTTGTGAATACTCCTAGAATGGTGACATATTAAAACCTTCCACAAATGGCTACTCCAACCCTTTACCCTCACCCCCACATTGCCCTGCCCACGGTTATGCAACTAATTGACAGAGTTGGGCCTCAGATCTTTTTGTCCTGGGCTAGGAAGCAAAAAGGAAGTAACCAGGCATCTCTGGTATACTCCTTGTTCCTGGTTAGGCCACTCCATGAAAAGGATAGACTGAGAAGAGAAGGAGTATGAGGAGAAGGGGGCTGTCAACCAACATCTACCTTTCTGCCAACTTTATTTTATTTCTCTTATTGAAGGTGATTTCATGTTTCTTTGTGTAACTAATTAATGTTAACTATTGTAACTACGTAACTATAAATGTTAACCATTTCATTTTTATTTTAATTGCTATTATATAATTTAATTAAAACTACTATTAGAAAATCTAAACTAATTATAATGGAAGGGTTGCTGGGTCAACTTGACTAATCCAGCTCTCCAAATAGGAGAATTCAAAGATAATATGTGGTGTAATTTCTTGACCCCTATGTCTTTAAATCACTAACAAGATAGATCCTAATAACTCTCATTAACTGTATTTGTGGAATTTGCAAGTGACCAAGCCGGAGACCATGGCTTACTTCTTCCATTGACTTTCTTTTACTCCAGACTGGTCTGTCACCATATAAAAGCATGAATAAGAGCCAAGGCCAACATGTTTAACTAGTTTATTGAGGAATCTCAACTCAGGAGGTTTACACATTAAACAATTTCCTTTGCTCTCCTGGTGGCTTTCACCTGTGCTTGTCAAATCTTTTCCTCTCCCATGGTATATCTTCGTCATATTCTACAGCCTTGGAGTCAATTGTTTATTAAAATTCGGTATTGTTTAAAACTTCAATCTCAAATGCAGTTTAAAGTCTTATACACCATGCACTGAATGTGAACTTGAATTAGGATCCTCACTATTTGACATGTTGAAGGGATTAGAGAACAGAGTCTGATTCTGCAGATTCTGGTTGTACCTCCTCTTTACAAGACCTTCTTCCTCCAATTTGTTACACCAGGGAAAAAGAAGTGGGAAGATGGCGAGTGTTTCTTTACACAGCTGGCCACTCTTAAGAGTCTTTTGTTGGTTATGACTACTGCTCTGACCATCTCTGAGGCAGGCATTCAAATGCTGGACCTCTCAGGGCTAGATGCATGAGCTTTTCAGAGGGCCCTGTAAGACCTCCACACCATACTATTTTCTGATGTCAGAGTATAGCAGTTGTTCCACCTTCTCCCCTGCCCACAGCAGCATGTGTTACCAGCCTCTTGCTGGTAGATTCCCCTTGCCAGCCAGATCATCATCTTGGGTAGAACACCAGCAAGCTGACTTTAAGTGCAACTCATTCTACTTTGTCCCACAGGAATTTCCTACATCCTCACCAGACCAAACTGTGGAAATGCAGGCTGCTTCACCACTGCCCTTTCTCTCTGCCCTGCCATTTCTCTCTAGAGAACTATCTGCCTTGCTTGATAGGTACAGGGACAGATCAGTAAGTTCTCTGTCTAAACAGAAGTCCAACAGGGAATGGAATGCCAATCTTTTCATCTCAGGGGCATAGACAGTCTTTGAGGTAGTCTCTTGGTGCCTCACTGGCACCTTTGAAACCAGCTTTGCAGAATAGTCTCCTCTCACCACAAGCACTAAACTTCCTACAAAGACCAGTGGCCCCATACTCTTGCCCTCCCTTCCCTAAACTTCTTGTACGGACATTGGGGTGATGACTGTAGTAGAGAGTACACCTCTACCACATTTGGGATGTGTCTGGGCCCAATTGCTGAAGCTTCTCTTTAGGCCTCTCTTAATGCCAATTTTTGTCAGGGATGGGTCCACTTTGTCAAGCCACAGTAAAAGCACCACTCCCCACACTGTTATTTTTATACACTGATAGAAGGGGTAATTTTTGATTCAGAGCAAAGTCCTTGAGAAATTGGTACACAGTAGAAAATTAAATAAATGCTAGTTCCCTTGACCTTTCAAAAAAGGCTGAGATTCTAAGAATGCCTAACTAAGGAGGGTGGTATATCAGGCTTTGACAAAATGGAAAAGTTTTTATAAAGTTATTTTAGCCAGAAGGAGAATATGAACAGAGATTGGGATTTGGAAAACTGGGGAGCAGATTTGGGAAAAGTGAATAAGCCTTTTTTGCAGTGGAAAAGCAGGGTAAAGAGTCTAGGAACATCAGATTAGGGGGTTATCAAGGACAGAACTAAGGAATCTAAATCTGGGTACCATAGAAAGGCTTTTCAGCATAATGGCCTATGGAAAAATAGAGAATATGGGGAAGTTGACTCTTAGGCAAGGTGCAGAAGAGGGTGGAGGAAAACAGGCCAGAGAAGTAGTATTATAACAATTTAAGAAGGAAGAAATAAGAAAGGTAGAAGGTAGGATTCAAGGAAACACTTGGAAAGAGAGAATATGAGCAATCCTGGGATTATTTGTGATTTTTGATGACTAATCTTATAAGATAGGACATGCCAGCATGTTCCAAATGCATGCTCTGTGACACTAATTTTATCAAATGCTGCAAATCAACAAAGTGTTCTCTGGTCATATTAGCTGAGGAAACTCAGCATAATGTAGTCCCCACTTAGAAATTCATAAAGTAACAGAAATCTTAAAGGAAAAAGAAAAAACAAAACATAACTGTGCTTAACCCAGCATTTCCCACAATTATTTGATTGTAGAACTCCCTTTTTTGTAACTCCTGTAATAGAGAATCAGTGTTCCAGAAAACACACTTTGGGAACCACTAGACCATGTTATATGGTCTGAATACATTGGCATGTTGATTTGTACATTAATATATTTTTCTTTAGTAAACAATGAAAAACAAAAGCATAATTTCAGATGAACTCAGTTTCAGAATAGGAATAATTCTTTGACTCTCTAAGCTTGAGCTATATCTTTTGAGACTTGGCCTTGTCTCATATTCAAAATGCAATACCTTTTTGAAACAAAAGACCAAGGATAAGTAGCTCAAATTTCAAGATTTTATAATAATCTCTGAGACTGACTTTTGTGGCCTTAGGAAACATCAGTATCTGTGTTCTCAGCTTTGGGCTCAGAAGAAAAAGAGCCGTATTTTTACAGTGCGTCTTAACTTTAAAGTGAGCACAAGTAAAGTAAGAGTGTTTGTAAGAATAATAAGAAGAAAGTTGTGTCTCATTTGTTTTAGTGTTATTATGTTACACATAATAACTGCTGACTAAAAATTTGTTAGATCATGAAAGGAAGACAGATATTAATTATCTTTTATTTACAAAGAAATTTGAGACTTAAAGATGTTGATTTATTGGCTCAGGATAACTGGTTTATGGTAGAATGAGGACTTGGAAGAATCAGGTCTCACATTCTTTTTACTAAAACACTCCTCCTGAAGAATAAAAGATAACCACTTTTATTAAATGTCAAAAGGACTTTTCCTTTGTTTGTAAATTATTCCAAACTTATAAGGGGGCTTAGCCACAAAGGTACTGTATTTACTCTTATTCTTAGAGGTCCTTCCCTTCCACACAATTGTTAATGTTAATGAATATAGTAAATGTGTCTTTCTTGCCTTTACACTTTTCACTGTTTCTGCTGAAGAATACCAGACACTAGTAAGTTCTGACTGTGAGGGCAGGAATGTTGCCCAATTGAATAATAAAGAAATTGAGACTCAGGTAGTGACTTACCGTGGTCATAGAGCAAGTTGATGATAGAAAGAGCACATATCTTCAACTTTGTAGCATAAACACTGCATAGCACAGAGCATTTTGAATAGGTACCCCAAGCACACATCTGTTGAATAGCAGATGTGTTGGCTGAGGTGGTAAGCAGCATCTTATTCATATACCTACAGTATATTTTTCCACTTAAAGAGGTTCATCAGTCTCAAAAATAATACTGCTTGTTACATTAAATCTACCTCAAAAATAATATGTCTGTTACTTTAAATCAAGCATGAAATATTGCTATGATGTTATTTCCAAAAAAAAAAAACTTATAAAAGAAATATGCTTAACCTGCAACAATAGAATAATGATGAACATGAGTTTTAAAAGCCATTTGCTTTATATCTTTAATAGTGTTCAGATGCTAGGTTGATAGAAAAAAAATTGGTTTTGTTTTATATTTTGATGTGTCATTTATAAAATCTATTTCAAAGAACTTTTTTCTTTTTTGGCCATGATCAGATTTGCAGTTACTTCACAGTTCATTCTGAAAAGTAAATAATAATGAAGAATATATAATCTGTTAAAAGGAATGGTGGCTGATTTGGTCATTACACATTGTACGCATGTATTGAAATATAACTGTACTCCATAAATATAACCAATATGTTTCAAATAAAATGTTTTTTTAAAAAGATAATATGAAAAATAATAAGATGAGGAATGGTGGTTACCTCAGAGGATGGAACTAGGGAATTAGAAATTGGGGTGGGGCACTTTTAGTTTTTGTTTTGTATGTAGATGCATATAATTTTTATATTTATTATAAGCATATATTACTGTCATAATTATTTCAAAGATCACAAAAATTGCTTTTGAAGAATGAAGGTATATAATTAACCTAGTGGGCGTTTATGCTTTTGTCAAAAAATTAAGTATTTCAAACATATAGATACTATTAAAAAGCTTCTGTGCACCAATCACCTAACTGTGACAAACATTAACATTTTAGGGAAGTACCATTTTTAAAAAGTAAATACCCAAAACTTGCCCTGTTAACCAGTAGTAAATGTGAGTTCTTAGGATTTCCCGTCTGAATCAGTATTGGTATAGAAAGTAGCATATGCTGCAAAAGCTCTAAGTCTTTGCCACAGTGCCCTGCTGCAAAACAGTGGTAACCATTGGTTGCTGGGCAATGGAGAACACAGCAAACCCAGCTCCCTTCACTTCTACATTTATTTATCTAGATTAATGATGTAGACCATCATAAACAAACAAGATATTTGTTATATAAATAGTATGGCTAATGCATTTCAGGAAATTTTAAGATTTTCCTTAGTGTTCATGTGTACTTTCAGTGCTTTTAACCTTGAAAGAGATATCGATTGTTTGGAAACCAAAATTAGATTGAAAGGGTACAATATGATCTCCTTTCCTCATGATAAATCGTACCATGAATCTAAGGAAGGTACATCAGGTTTTCTATTTTAATTGTTTTCTAACAGGTAGAAAGAATAATTCACTTATATTAAAATGCTGAATAGTTTTGTCAGTGAGAGGAAAAAAATCTCAAGTTATTCTTGGCTCTCTTTTCTACCAAAATGAAAGGAAAATCAAATACAAAAGGAATTTTTTTTAACAAGTAAAACAGAATTTATAATTCCAGTTCCTTTTAGAAGGTGCTTGTTCATTTATAAGGGCTCAGAAAGTTATAAGTGCAGTATATCTCAAATGTTTTACAAGATGTAATGTCTACTGTCAGTTGTAATGGCTGTACTGCACCCATATTAAAAGCCCATGGTCTTTGAACAGATTGTTTCTGCAATTAGTATCTATGTACTAAGTTAGCAATAAAAATATATGGGTCCATTTCCTCAGGTTGTACCTCACAGGGATGTTACAAAACTAAATCAAAATAACAGATAATCATTTTAGGAGTGAAATGTAAAATGTCACCAGTAACACAATGTCTTAAAAAACTAATAATATCGATACTGGCATACTGGAAATTAGACTTTATTCTCAAAAAATTTTTCTTTTGTTATACTCACCTACTCCCCCCCCCCTTTTTTTTGGTTATCATGGTAATCTGTGTTAGCAAGAAAGTTTTAGAGCTTTTGTATGTATAATTGCCTCACCTATTTGATGAATTGACCCATTTACTACTACAATCCAAAAACTGACTACCACTCTTATACAGTCACTTCCATCAAACAACCGGTTGGCTTAATCAAAATTATCAAACTGGTTATAAGTGTGACTGTGTGACACATCCTGAATGAAGGCTTTTTCCAAAAACACTTGTGTTTTCTCTACCTTGTCAACATAGATGGGTCCCTTTTCTTAGTCTCTACTTCACAGAGATATTGCAAAAATAAAATGAAATAATAGATAAATAACCATTTTAATAGTGAAATGTAAAATGTCATTGTGACACATGTCTAATTCAGCCACATTGACTACAGCACCATTAGTTTGGCTGAGACTTGTCCATCTTTAAATAGTTTAGTGGCCATTAATCAGCAATATTATCTTATTAAAAAGGCCAGTTTAAGAAAAGTCTAGTAGTGACATCAGCAAAATGGTGCAATGGAAGCCCCAAGCCCTCTTTCCTCCCACAGAGACACTGATTCAACAAAATACATGGACCAATTCCCTTTGTGACAAATCCAGAGCCACTGAAGAGACTCTTGCACCCCAGGCAAGCACAATACCAGCTGCATCTAAGCCAGTAGGAAAATCCATGGCACCCTCTTGCCATAGTCCCGCACGTCCCAGTGCAGTACCAGGCAAGCAGGAGATAGATATCTTAGTCCATTTGTGCTGCTATAACAAAATACCACAGACTGGGTAACTTATAAATAATAGAACTTTATTTTTCACAGTTTTGGAGGCTGGGAAGTCCAAGATCAAGACATCAGCAGGTTCAGTGTCCGGTGAAAGCCTGTTCCTCATAGATGGTGCCAAAAAATGTCCTCACAAGGCAGTAGGGATGGAAGGGCAAGAAAGCACTCCCTTGAACTTCAAGCCTTTTTATAAGGGCATTAATCCCATTCATGAAGGTGAGCCCTCATGACATAATCACCTCCCTAAGGCCGCACATTTTAATACTGTTGTATTGGGTGTTAAGTTGCAACATGAATTTTGGAGGGAACATCATCATTCAGGAGGGAACTCTCAGATCCTGGTTTCTCCCTAGGGAAGGAAAGAGAAGACTAGATCATACATCCAATGTTCTGACTTTTGTGGAGAGCTGCCCAAGGGACTGGCTTCTGTGTCACCTCTTTCAGAGCACAGACGGGACCTGGCATACTCTAGATGCCTGAGGGCCACTGAGATCAAAAGAGTTGGTCAGCATGCTACTGTTCCAAAGGACTACAGTATAACAGACACAGGCCAATACAGCTTGTTGACCTTTTTCTCAGTGGTTAAGTGAAGAATGGAATATGTGCCCAAACTCCAGCTTTTCAGAGGGCTGCCCAAGGGACTGGTTTTTTCCTAGCCTGACTGAGGGGACCCAATAAACTCTAGATGCCTGAGGGGCACTGAGAACAAAAAACAACTGGGTGGTGTCCTGCAGTTTCAGAGAACCTGTGGTACAGCAAAGAGGCACCAGAGAGAGCAAGAGATTGCATTCTCCTGGAAAAAAATAAACTGGCAAATCTCTCTCAGTAGGAATTTAAACACATAAGTCTAGAGAAGGCCCATCCACAGAAAATATTTGAGAAGCCCTCAGAATATGTAGCCAGGCTGACTGGTGAAAGTCTTTCCCTGTACAAGCCAGTCTGAAGAGACTGGGACTGGTGGCTATTTTTTCAAATGTGTGAATATCAACACAAAGTTGTAAGGAACATGAAGAAAAAGGGAGAAATGGCCCAATCAAAGGAGTAAATTAAATCTCCAGAAATAAACCCTAAAAGCACTGAAGTATATGAATACCTAACAAGAAATTCAAAGTAACCATCATAAAGATGCTCAACAAGCTGAGGAAAACTATGCATGAACAAAAGGAGAATTTCAAAAAAAGAAATATAAAATACTAAAAAGAACCAAAACAGAAATTCTGGAGCTGAAGAATGCAATAACTGAGCTGAAAAATTCACTAGAGAGTTCAACAGCAGATTTGATCCAGTTGAAGAAAGAATCAGCAAACTTGAAGCAAGTTTTTTGAAATTATCCAGTCAGAGTGGGAAAAAGATAAGAGAAAGTGAAAAAGTGAAGAAAGCATAAGAGACTAATGGGACTCCATGAAGAGAACCAGTATGTGTATTTTGAGAGTCCATGAAGGAGAAGAGAGATAGGGGCAGAAAGCTTATTTAAAGAAATAATGGCCAAAGACTTCCCAAACATGGGGAAAGAAATATACATCCAGATTCAAGAATCCCATTGGACCCCAAAAACCAGGGGCCAATGATGTTTACTCCTACACACATTATAATGTGATTCTCAGAAATAAAAATAAAGAGAATTTTGAAAGCAGCAAGAGAAAAGTGAATTATCATATACAAGACAACCTTTGTAAGACTATCAGTGGATTTCTCAGCAGAAACCTTGGTGACCAGAAGGAAGAGGAATGATATATTCAAAGTGCTGAAAGAAAAAAAAATATGCCAACTAGGGTTAGTGTATCTGGCAAAACTGTCTTCAAAGATGAGAGATAGTTTCCCAATAAACAAAAGCTAAGGAAGTTCATCACTGCTAGACCTGTCTTCCAAGGAAGGCGTAAGGGAATTCTTCAAGTTGAAATGAAAAGACACTAAACAGCAACACAAAAGCTAATGAAAGTATAAAGCTTGCTGATAAAGGTAAATATATAGACAAATACAGAGTACTTTAATACTATAATGGTGATATGTAAATCACTTTTAATTGTGTTATAGTAGTTAAAAGTCAAAAGTACAATAAATAATTAAACTATAACAATATGTTAATGGATCACAATATAAGATGTAATTTGTGACTTGAATAACAGTGTGGGGGAGAATAAAAGTATAGAGTTTTTTAATGCACTTGAACTTAAGTTGTTATGAGCTTAAAATGTAGTGTTACAATTATAAATTGTTTTATGTTAGCCCCATGTTAACCACAAAGAAAGAAAAACATCTACAGAAGATACAAAAGGATATGAGAAAGGAGACATAGCACATCACTAAAAAAAAAAAAAAAAGGAAAACAACCAGAGAAGAAAAGACAGACAAAACCTATAAGACAGACAGAAAACAATTAACAAAATGACAATAGTAACTCCTTCCCTATAATTACTTTAAATGCAAATGGATTCAGCTGCCCAATCAAAAGACATGGAGTGGCTGAATGAATTTAAAAAGTAAAATTCAACTGTATGCAATTTATAAGAAATTCACTTAGAATTAAAGATACACATGAGTTGAAAGGGAAAGGATGGGAAAAGCTATTGCATGCAAATGTAACCAAAAGAGAGTAGGAGTAGCCATACCTATTTCAGACAAAATAGATTTTAAGTCAAAAACAAGACACAAACAAGAACAGTATATAATGATAAAAGGGTTAATTCACCAGGAAGCTATAACAATTGTAAATATATATGCAGTTAACATCACAGCACCCAAATACATAAAGCAAATATTGACAAAACTGAAGGGAGAAATAGACAGCAACACAGTAATAGTAGATTTCAGTACCCCACTTTCAATAATGGATAGAACATCCAAACAGAAGGTCAGTAAGGAAACAGAGGACATGAACAACACTATAGATCAAATTGACTTAATAGACATACAGAACATTCTATCCAGCAGCAGAATACATATTTTTCTCAAGTATACATGAAACATTCTCCAGGATAGAGCCCATGTTAGGTCACAAAATAAGGCTTCACAAATTTAAGAAGATTGAAATCATACCACCTAACTTTTCTGACATCAGTTGAATGAAACTGTAGATCAGTAGCAGAAGAAAAACTGGAAATTTTACAGATACGTTGAAATTAAACAACATGCTCTTAAACTAATGGGGTAAAGAAGAAATCAAAAGGGAAATTAGAGATATCTTCAGACAATTGAAAACAAAAATACAACACACCAAAACTTAGGGGATATACCAACAGCAGTACTGAGCAGGAAGTTTATAGCAATAAATGTCTACATTCAAAAAGAAGAAAGTTCTTAAATAAACAACCTAACTGTAACAAGGAACTCAAAAAAGAAAAACAAACTGAGTTCAAAGTTAGTAGAAGGAAGGAAATAGTAAAGATTAGAGCAGAAATAAACAAAGTAGAGAACAGAAAAACAATACAAAAAAATCAACAAAACTAAGAGTTGGCTTTTTGAAAACATCAACAAAATTGACAAACATTTAGCTAGGCTAAGAAAAAAGGAGAGAAACAGGTATTGGTATTAAACACTGTACCCCACAGAGATGTTCAATCAATTATGTTTTATTTTTTTTTAAACTTTAATGTAAAAAAAAGGAGAGAAGACTCAAATAAATAGAATCAGAAATGAAAGAGACATTACAACTGATACTACAGAAATAAAAAAGGATTAGAAGAGACTACTATGAACACTTATAAGCCAACAGAGGGGATAACCAGAAGAAATGTATAAATTCCTAGAAATATATAACCTACCAAAATTGAATCATGAGGAATTAAAAAATCCAATCAGAACTATGACTAGTAAGGAGATTGAAGCAGTAATCTTCCAACAAAGAAAATCCCATGACCAGATGATGTTACTGGAGAATTCTACAAACACTTAAAAAGGAATTGATGCCAATCTTTATCAAACTTTTCCAAAAAATTGAAAAGGAAGGAACACATCCAAACTCATTATGTGAGGCCAGCATTACCAAAGCCAGTAAAATACACGAGAAGAAAAGAAAGCTACCCTGATGAATATAGTTGCAAAAATCCTCTACAGAAAACTAGCAAACCAAATTCAACAGCACAATAAAGGAGTCATACACCATGACCAAGTAGGATTTATTGCTGGGATGCAAGGGTGGTTCAACATACAGAAATCAATGTTGTATACCAAATTACAGATTGAAGGATAAAAATCACATGATCATCTCATTAGATGCAAAAAAAATGTTTGACAAAAGTAACATCCTTTCATGACAAAAACACTCAACTACCTAGGAACAACATGTAATTACATCAACATAATAAAGACCATATAGTAAAAAAAAAAACCACAAGTGACATGAAAACCTAAAAAAAAAAACAATGAAAACCTAAAAGCTTTTCCTCTAAGATCAGGAACAAGGCAAGGATGCCTACTCTTGCCAATTCTATTCATCATAGTACTGGAAGCCCTAACCAGAGCAGCTAGGCAAGGAAAAGAAATAGAAAGCATTTAAATCAGAAAGGAAGAAGTAAAATTATCTCTGTTCAAGATAACATGCTCTTAAACCCTAAAGATTCCAGAAAAAAATAAACTGTTAGAACTAATAAAGGAATTCAGCAAAGTTGGAGTATAAAAACAAACATGCAAAATTATTTGTATTTTAGTTCTGTTTCTGTGTATTAGCAATGAACAATCAAAAAGAAAATTATAAAGAATTCTATTTACAAGTCATCAAAAAAAAATTTAGGAATAAATGTAACCATGGGGGCAAAAGATTTGTACACTGAAAACTACAAAACACTGCTGAAAGAAACTAAACCAAACACAAATTAATGGAAAGAAATCCCATGTTCACAGATCGGAAAATTTAATATTGTTAAAATATTCATACTATCCAAAGCAATCTACAAATTCAGTGCAATCTTTATAAAATCTCAGTGGCATTTCTTATAGAAACAGAGTAAACAATCCTAAAATTCATATGCAATCACAAAGGACCCAAAATAGCCAAAATAATTATGAGAAAGAAGAGCAAAGCTAGAGGCCTCACATTTTCTGGTTTCAAAACATATTGTGGAGCTATAATAATCAAAACAGTATGATACTGGCATAAAACATACATACTGAGCAATGGAACAGAATAAAGAGCCCAGAAATAAACTTATGCATATATGGTCAACTGATCTTTGACAAAGGTGCCAAGAAAACGAAATGAGGAAAGGATAGTCTCTTCAACAAATAGTGTTGGGAAAACTGGATATTCCCATGCAAAAGAATGATATTGACCTCTTATCTTACACCACATACAAAAATCAACTTGAAGTGGTTTAAAGACTTAACTATAAGACCTGAAACTGTAAAACTCCTAGAAGAAAACATATGGGAAAAGTTTTATGGCATTGATCTTGGCAATAATTTCTTGGATATAACATCAAAAACACAGACAACCAAAGCAAAAATAGACAAGTGAGACTACATCAAATTTAAAAGCTTCTGGACAGCAAAGGAAACCATCAACAGAATGAAAAGACAGCCTATGGAATGTGAGAAAATATTTGCAAATCATATCTCTGATAAGGCATTAATATCTTTTATCTCCTTTGTTAGATTTATTCCTAAGCATTTTACTTTTGGGGTGACTATTATAAATGGGCTTGCTTTCTTAATTTCTTTTTCTTCTAGTTGTTGAAGCATAAAAACACTACTGTTTTTTGTATATTGACTTTGTGTCCTACAACCCTACTAAATTCATTTGTCAGCTCTAAGATGTTTTTGTAGAATCTTTAGGTTTTTGTATATATAGAATCATGTCATCTGCAAACAGGGACAATTTGACTTTGTCTTTTCCTATTTGGATTCCTTTTATTTCTTTCTCTTGTCTAATCACTCTGGCAGGTACTTCCAGTACTATGTTGAATAGAAGTGGTGAGAGTGGGCATCCTTGTCTTTTTCCTTTCCTAAAGGGAAAGCTTTCTGCATTTCCCCTTTCAGAAGATTGGCAGTAGGTTTGTCATATATGGCTTTTATTGTGTTGAGATACCTTCCTTCTATACCTAGTTTGTTGAGAGTCTTTATCATGAAAGAACATTGAATTTTGTCAAATGCTTTTTCTGCATCTATTGAGATGATCATAGTTTTGTTCTTGATTTTGTTGATATAGTGTATCACATTTATTGATTTGCATGTGTTGAACCATCCTTGCATCCCTGCGATGAATCCCACTTGATCATAGTATACAATCTTTTTGATGTGTTTCTGTATTCCGTTTGCTAGTATTTTGTTGAGGATTTTTGTGTCTAAGTTCATTAGGGATATTGGCTTGTAGTTTTCTTTTTTTGTTGTATCATTGATTTTGGTATTAGGGTGATGCTGGCCTCATAGAATGAGTTTGGGGAAAAGGCCTCTGTTTCAATTTTTTTGAATAGTTTGGAAAGAATTGGTATTAATTCCTCTTTAAAAGTTTGGTAGAATTCAGCAGTGAAGCCATCTGGTCCTGGGACATACAAATAGCCAGCAGGTATATGAAAAAATGCTCAACATCACAAATCATCAGGGAAATGCAAATCAAAACCACATTGAGATATCATCTCACCCCAGTTAGACTGGTGATTATCAAAAAGACTGACAATAAGAAATGCTGGTGAGGATGTGGAGAAAGGGGACCCCTTCTCCACTGTTGGTGGGACTATAAATTAGTACAGCCATTATGGAGAACAGTATAGAGATTCCTCAAACAACTGCAGATAAAACTACCATATGATTCAGCAATCCCACTACTGGGTATATCTCCAGAGGATTGGAAATCATCATGTTGAAGGGATACCTGCACTCCCGTGTTCATAGCAGCTCTATTTACAATAGCTAGGCTAGGGAAACAACCTAAATGTCCATTGATGGATGACTGGATAAGGAAAATGTGGTATATATACACAATGGAATACTACTCAGCGATAAAAAAGAATGAAATTTTGCCATTCATAGAAACATGGATGAGCCTGGAGAAAAGTTAGGCTGAGTGAAACAACCCAGGTGCAGAAAGAGAAATACCATATATCCTCTCTCATAAGTGGGAACAGATCCATAAATAAATAAACAATAAAGCCAGAGAGAGTAAGAAACAATAATCACAATAATACGTTGAATTTTTAGGAGAGGAAAGAACTGTGGTTACTAGTGGTAGAAAAGGGGAGTAGGGCCGACCCCATGGCGCACTCGGGAGAGTGCAGCGCTGGGAGCGCAGCAGTGCTCCCGCTGTGGGTTCGGATCCTGTATAAGGATGGCCGATGCGCTCACTGGATGAGCGTGGTGCGGCCGGTCACAAAAGAACAAAAAATAAATAAAATAAAATAAAAATAAAAAAAGAAAAGGGGAGTAGAGGGAGAAAGGGAGGGGTGTTAATGAGAAATTGGTTAATGAGCAAAAGGAATGATTATGTATTATAATGATGAATAAGCTAATTATCCTGATCTGACCATCATACATTGTACAGAACTATTGAAAGTCAACTTTGTACCCCACTTATGTGTATAATAAATTATCTTAAATAAATAAAAATAAAAATGGGCAATGGACTTGAATAGACATTTCTCCAAAGAAGACATACAAATGATCAACAGGTATATGAAGAGATGCTTGAAATTACCAGTCATCAGGAAAATATAAATTAAATGACAGTGAGATATCATCTCATACCTGTTAGGATGGCCATTATTTTTAAAGAGAGAGAGAGAGAGAAAGAAAATGGAAAATAACATGTCAGCAAGGATGTGGAGAAATTGGAATCCTTGTGTATTATTGATGGAAATGTAAAATGTGCAGCCAATATGAAAAACAATATGG
The DNA here is from genome assembly GCF_027409185.1 of Cynocephalus volans. NCBI lineage: Eukaryota > Metazoa > Chordata > Mammalia > Dermoptera > Cynocephalidae > Cynocephalus > Cynocephalus volans. Next base: position 130,678,853 of record NC_084463.1, read on the forward strand.
AGGTGCCTCAAAAAATTAAAAATTGAACTTCCATATGATATAGGAATCCCAATTATGGGTATTTATCCAAAAACATTGGAATCAGGATCTTGATGAAATATTTGCACTGCCATGTCCATTGAAGCATTATTCACAATAGCCAAGAAGTGGAAACCTGAATGTCCTTCTAGGGATGAATGGATAAAGAAAATGTATATGCATACAATTGAATATTGTTCAATTTTAACAAAGAAGAAAATCCTACCATATGCTGCAACATGGATAACCCTAGAGGACATTATGCTAAATGAAATAAGGCAGTGCAGAAAGGCAAGTACTCTGTTCATATTTCATATTCAACAGCATGATTCCACTTACATGAGTATCTAAAATAGTCAAACTCATCAAAGCAGAAGGTTGAATATTGGTTGCCAGTGACTGGGGGGAAGGGAAGTTAATTGTTGTTGAATGGGTATAAAGCTTCAATCATGCAAAATGAAAAAGTTCTAGAGACCTGTGTACAACATTGTGCCTATAGTTGACAATACTATACTGTACACTCAAATATTCATTGAGGGTAGATGTCGTGTTTTTCATCACAATTTTTTTTAAAGTCTAGTTATTTTAATTTTATACACCAACATTCTCATGACAAATGGGGACTGTTAGTATGAACAGGTTTGTATTGAAAAAGGCAAGACCAATAAAAGTATAGTGAGACAATTAAAATTCTCTAAGCCTGGTGATTTCTGAAAAATATACATGACTATACTACATTGAAATGCAGCTTACACTAAATCTGCTTATATGTTTATTTTCAAAAGTGTGAAATTGATATTGTAGATATCAGAGGAATATTTTTCTTCACTGTGGGTCTGTGTTTTATAGTACTTTTTTGTGATTTGTTCTATATCGCTATTTCAGGTATGATTTTCCATTATAGAGATGCATTATAGAATTTGTTTTCTTGAGATGATGTACAATATGTTCACAATACTTCTTCCAATCTTTCTTATTGTCTTCCCAGGTTATTAATAAAACCTACTATTTTAAGTAGAATCTAGTGCCATTTATATTTAATAATTTTTTATTTTAGTAATAATGATTAATGTTACAGACTCTCTTGTTAAAATATATGCTATATTACCATTATTTTTAAACTGTGAAACCTACATGAGTTTTTAAAGAACAAGTTAAAAATACCAGTAAGTAGTGATATTCAAGTACCACCTGTTTACCTACAAATATGTTAGGTTACACTTATTGCTTGCTAAACTTCCTCCTCTCTGTGCACAAACCAACCACATACTTGGCAGACCACAACAAATCCATAATTTGCATAATTAATATCAATCTTTCCATTTATTTTGTATGTACCGAACGTATTTATCTGAATATTTACTCAGAATCCCACTTGCTTAATGATTACTACCACAACCCCAATTTTGGAAATGAAAATCATGAAATTTTTTCTTTTCAAATTCATAGATATGCTGTGCTCTGAAGCTTTAAAACAGCAGATATTTTTGCCAAGAGAAGCTTTAAGAAAGCAAGTTTTATACCTAGAGGCTACACAGTTGAAAAAATTATGTAGCAATCATTTGAAATTTTGTACTGAATTATCTGATTTGGCTCTCTGGCCTAAAGTTCACCAGATAATTTCCTGAGCTGTAATTCATTTTCACTTATGAGACCTTCGTCTGTTACTGGGAAAAAGGTCATTTTTCCCCTCTCAAGTTTTTCTAATAATGCTTCCATGTACCATTAAATTGTTGGCATGTTTTAGTCCCAGAGGATAGATTTTGTTTGGCATCCTAAGGAATTTGGATATATTTAAGAAGGTGAGAACTACACATTGGCATCATTTAAATGACATAAGTCTACACCCATTTGGCTTTTACATGCCAAAGATGTGAAACATGCCAACTGTTTAATAGTACACAATAACTGCTCAACTGCATAAGTTTATTTCAGGAAAACAGTTTGGTGTGTTTTATCCTGAATCATTTAGATTCAATTTTGTTTTATGGTGCCTTAATAATAGAGACATATTGTCCATAACTTTTGCTTAAGCAGATATAAATCATATTAAAATGTTAGTCGTACTAGAGTTAAATAGAATATGAGTTCTGCTTTAGTTTAAGATGCCTATTTAGCAGCTTCAGCAGCCTCTATGCTGCCAACAAATATGAAAAAGGAAAATAGAGTTTGAGATTGATGATTTTAAACAGTCAATTTCTTCATTTCTTTTAATAAAGTAAATTTGGACTTTTAGTCAGTTGGGGAAACATAGATTTTCTTTTATTTTCATACTTTTAAATATATATGCTATTTATTTTAATCAAAGCAACATTTAATGTGTATATGTATGTGTGTGAGAGAGAGAGAAAGAGAGAGACTGTACAAGTCCCGGTTGGAAAGATGAGCGTAGAGAGAGAAAGATAAACATGGCGTGATCTTCTCCTTTAAGGAGCTTACAGTCAAATGGGGAGACATGGAGAGAGCACAAGTGCTAACTCTAATGCAAAGCAGAGAGTCCTATGTTTTAATATAGTAAAAACCAAAAGTTAGTATAGCATAAGAGAGTAAGAGATTGGGGTGGTGATGGAGGCTGTTGGGAAGGGAGATCTGAGAGCTTTAAGGAATTTTAAAGAATCATCCCCGTCATTGGGGAAGCAGAGGAATAGAAGCAGACAGTAGACCGCGAAAGTGTGGAGAGGGGATGGTGGAGGGGAAGAGGTTTAAGTTATATTTCAAAAGGTAAATTTCTCTCTGTTACCTAATTGAGGGAGAAGGACTAGATGGAATTTTACAAAATATGTAGAATATATTTGAGATACTTGTAGTATGTTAGTTTCATGGCCTACATAAAAATCACTTTTGATAACTTGTGGTCACCGCAAAGAGATGGGCAGTCATCCTCCAGACAAACCGAGGTACATTGAGAAGGTAATGTGGCTGCCATTCGGGAGAGATGCAACATTGGTGACGTCACCATGGACAGGAGAAAGCAGCAGTGATTTTAAATATGACCACAAATAAAATGTCAGATGCTGTAGATTTGGCTGCTTCTATTTGTAGTATATCCCACTTATTCAACAGTGATTAAGGATTTTTGCAAGCAACCTAGGAGCCAGATAGTGGAAAGTAAGGTTAGATGATAAGTTAGTGTCAAGTCATGAAAGCCTTTTTAATGTTTAGTGCCAAACAACTTTTCTATAAGACAAAGCATATTAAACATAAAAACCATTACTTAAAATTATATTTGGACCATGTCCAAAAAAAAAGGGCTTTTCTTATGCAAAACAGAGTATTTTACAGTTGTAGATTACAATTCCTTTTAGAGATAAGCAGCTGAAGATAGTTTTAGAATATCCTCCAATTGTTGTTTTCTTTTTCTGCAGTGAGCAGATTCTTAACTTGTGTTCCCCTCACAGTAGTAAATATTATTAACTCTTTCTCTTATACATCTAAATAGTTTCTTTACAGCAGAGTAAACCAAGATCTTATAGCATAGATTTCTGGTTGACATTTACTTTAATAAACACTGAGCTATGAAAATTATTGGTGTTTTTTGGTTTGGGGGGTTTTGGGGGTTTTTGTTTTTTGTTTTTGTTTTTGTTTTTGTTTTTCTCCATATCAGGCTATCTCTTCTACCCTCAATGAGCTTACAGTATAGTAAAACAGAAAAGGCAAGTAGATATGAAATAGTCACATGTAATGAAGTATAAAATTGTACAGAGTAATCTATGACTATAGCTCAGCAAGGAAAGGTCAATTAAGTCTAGAATAAGGAAGGTACTAGGACTTGGCAAAACTTTGAAATGTGGTAGAATTAGTATAATTAGTATAAGGCCATTGAAAGAGGAAGATCTTCCTGATAGAGAAAAGCATAAGTAAATGCAAAGAAGTATAAATGCCAATCATACACTTGCAAATAGTCTAGAAACTGGCCTGACTGAAGAAAATGTGTAATGGGGTAACTGAGGGGGGATGATTCGTGGAATGCTTTAAAAGCCATAGAGGATATGGAGAACCAGTATAGGTTCTTGGCAGTAGGCTAAAAACAGCATTTAATAATTATTAGTATTAGCTGTCCAGTTAGCTCAGTTGGTTAGAGTGTGGGGCTGATAACACCAAGGTCCAGGATTCATTCCCTGTACCGGCCAGCTGCCAAAAAAATAATTAGTACTAGTAGTATGGAAGACAGGTATGGGACATTTTGGTGGAAGCAAAGAGAAAAAGAGTCAGGGATGCAGTTAAGTGTGAGGTTATGAAAGCATCTAGTAAAACTGTAGTAAAAGTGGGGAAGGAAAGAGACACATAAAAATTTCTTCCAATAAATAATCAACAAAAGTCAGACATGTATTGTTTACAGAAGGTAAATAAAAATGTGATTAAAAATGCAACTGTTGTATATGGCCCTTTACAGTCATGTTGGCTTTACTGAGAGGTATTTCCCCCAGCAACTTGGACCTAAATCTTTTATACATATTTACACAACTATTATTTCAAATTACTTCCTCTGTCAGTGATTTCTAATTATAACAAATGATCTTTAAAACATCCATTATTTAATTTCTATTTATACACTATCATTGGAATTTGGTGATTTTTCCATGTTCTTAAACTAGATTTCTGTGGAGTGTAAGTAAAAAGAAGAAAGGAATTATTGATAAGAGGAGGAGGAAGAAATAGTCAAAAATATAAATACATAATTTTAACCACATAGTAATTCCTGTAACTAGAAAATAAAACTAAACAAAGCTTTTATTGAACATGGTGTCAGGGCCATTTAAGTTGCTTCATCCCCTGCCAGCTTCTCTGAAACTTTATGACTTTTATAATGTTGATAGAAGTACTTCCTAGAAGCAGATTGTTTGGTTGGTGGTTATTCTTTCAACTTTGTTGCTGGCAGAATAGCACCCCCAGGAAGGAAGTACAGATTAATGGTAGAAACCAGTCTCAGTGCAGGTAGCATAGGCTCTCAAGGGTTGCAGTAAGGCATTTTCTAGACTCTGGAGAAACTTCCTGAGGTTTTTCAGAACACTGAAGCCTCCAGGAAAGGCAACTACTTTCTTTTTAGTACATGGTTAACTCATTCTCTCTCAAAAGCATCTCTTTCTTCCCTGTCACAGCGGTCTTTCCCTCAGGCAACCTGGGATGCAGTGGAAGGTTTTTCAGAGTCCTTGATTGTCTTGCCCGAAGCTACAACTTGACCTAGATGGATGTGACATGTTGCCCTTGTCCTGTTGCTCAGTTCACTTCCACAGAGGTTTTCTTCCATAAAAAGTGTTGTGTTTGGGGTTGTTTTTGTTTTACATTTTCTGCTTTCTACCCAATTCCTCGGAGTCCAGAAAGAGTAAGAAATATCTAATTTCTGATTTCTCTTTCTTGCCAGACTATATCTTCCTGACAGCATGTTTCTTACAGGCCCATTGAAATGTCTTCTGTGGTGAAATCCAGCCTTTTGTATTTTTCCCTGTGATTTCTCTAACTGTTGAGCTCCATGTCCACACTCAGTTCTTTGTATTCAGGATTCACCTTTCCTTTCTCCAGCCTTTAGTCAGACATGCAGTTAAGTGAAAGATGTGAAAAGAATAAACCTTTTCTTAAAGACCTCCACAGAAGAAAATTCTTCAACCTTCAGTATTTAATATCTCATTGTTAGCATATCTACATATAAACTATATACAATTTTAAAGCCTAAAAGAACCTAGGAAATCACCAAGCCCTAACCTTTTATTTTATGTATGGAAAGATTAAGTCTTACCGAGGTATTTACTATACACATCTTAAATCCTCCCTTAACTCAGAGTAATATGTACATTTTAAATAACTTACTAACACGTCTACCAGTGGAAATTGGCTTTGGCACAGGTTTGTAAAGCTGGCTCTGGCTATAGCCAAGAACAAAGCCTAAAGTTCTTAAGGACTGAATTTATTTCAAGCATCAAGTTCCTGCATTAGGTCTAGTACTCTTCTAACTTAGAAACTAATTTCAAACAATGCATACAACCTTCTTTCCATCCCCCATCAACTGTGTTCTCTCCCAGCTCTACTGTTTGGAAAACTTGGGAGAGGAAGGAGGAACCAAAACTTTAGTATCTGAGAAGAGAAGCACAGGAAACATAGTTGCCATTAACACTATACAGAAAAAAATAAATAAAATAGCATCATCCCTGTCAGAAAGGCTAACCTGGGAGGAAGAGGAGAAAGATAGTATACCCAGAGTTTAACATTGAATAGACACTCAAATATTTTTTGAATGAATGAAATGAGAATCAATGAACTACAGACCCAACGCTCTGCCTCCAATATAACCTCTTTCCTAAGCCCCAGTGGGGATATTTCCATTTGACGGTCCCAAAGAAACTTGAAATCAAACGTGTCTAAAACTGAATTAATTACCTTTTCACCTATCCCCTACCATTCTGATATTCCCTATCTCAGTGCCTAGCATGAATCCAGCCACCTAAATCTTTAACCTAGGGATCATCCTCTCTTATTCATCCCTCACCTCCAGTCCTTAAAAAGTCCTGTCAACTCTACTTTTACAATATCCAGATCTATCAAAAGTCTTCCCTGCAAATATAGTTTTATCACAACTTCAAGTAATTCCTCTCTTGTAAAAGCTGTATAAGAGAACAGAGAAAGAAAAGGCTATTCAACTCATTTTATAAAACAAGTATTATTAAAACTAGACAGGCATAATAGAGGAAAAGGAAACTATAGATCAGTCTCACTTATCATAGGTATAAAAATTCTAAATAAAACAGCATCAAATGAAATTTGCAAGTTTATTCACACACACGCCCACACACTACTACTACTGCTGCTGCTACTACTAAGTAGGATGTCTCATAAAAGTAGGAATGGCTCAACATTACAATGTAGAAAAGTGCTTGATAAAATTCAGCACTCATTCTTGGTAATTAAAAAAATCTTTTTTCTAGGAAACTGAGCATAAAAGAGAAATTCCTATCCTGATAAAGGGTAACCATCAGGAACAAAGAGGGCACATTTTTCTTAATGGTGATATTTTAGAAATATTCCTACTAAAGTCAGGAGTAAGAATGTTACTTTGTCAGAGTCCATTTAGCATTGTTACTAGAGATACTAACCTTAATAATAATATCCACCACCCCCCACAGTAGGAAAGAAGACCACTTGTTTTTATTATCAGATGATGTGACTATCTACATCCAAGAGAATCCACAAATTTAACAAGCTTGCCAGATTTAAGATCTCAGATCTACAACTTACCATTCAGGTAACCTTGGCCATTACTTGGGCCAAGCACTGTGGTTTACCCATCTGTAAAATGGTTATGAAGAATATTAAATGACTTAGCCAGTGTAAAGCACCTCATACACTATAAGTATTACATGTGTATTAGCCATTATTATTATTACCATTAAATTAATATACTTATATTAATCATTATTAGTGTATTTGTTATTATGAATCATAATCATTCTTTGTTCCACTTACCCAATTTCTCCCTAAGCTCCCTCTTCCTTCCCCTATCCCACCTCTAGTAACCACACATTTTTTCTCTCCTTCTGAAAGTTCAATGTATTATTGTAGTCTTTCTTTCTTTCCTTCTTTCTTAGCACCCATTTATGAGTTAGGACATGCAGTATTTCTCTTTCTGTGTCTGGCTTATTTCACTTAACATAATTTTCTCCAAGCTCATCCATGTTGCTGCGAATGGCAGAATTTCATTCTTTTTTATGGCTGAGTAGTATTCCATTGTGTATGTGTACTACATTTTCCTTATCCAGTCATCTATTGATGGGCATTTAAGTTGGTTCCATATCTTGGCTATTGTAAATAGAGCTGTGATAAACACAGGAGTGCAGGTATTCCTTTGACATGATGACTTCCATTACTTTGGATATATACCCAGAAGTGGGATTGCTGAATCATATGGTAGTTCTATCTGTAGTCATTTGAGAAACCTCCATACTGTTTTCCATAATGGCTGTGCTATTTTACAGTCCTTCCAACAGTGTGGAAGAGTTCCCCTTTCTCCATATCCTCACCAGCATTTGTTATTCTGTCTTTTTAATAATGGTCAGTTTAACTGGGGTGAGATGATATCTTGGTGTGGTTTTGATTTGCATTTCCCTGATGATTAGTGATGTTGAGCATTTTTTCATGTACCTGTTGGCCATTTGTGTATCTTCCTTTGAAAAATGTCTATTCAGCTCTTTTGCCCATTTTTTAATTGGATTATTTGTTTTTGTACTGTGAAGTTGAGTTCCCTGTATATATTCAAGATATTAATCCCTTGTCAGATGTGTAGTTTGCAAATATTTTCTACCATTCTATAGGTTGTCTTTTCACTCTGTTGACTGTTTCCTTTGCTGTGAGTAAGATTTTTAGTTTGATATAATCCCATTTGTTTATTTTTTCTTTTGTTGCTTGTGCTTTGGGGATCTTATTCATAAAGCCTTTGTCCAGTCCTACTTCCTGGAGCGTTTTCCCTATGTTTTCTTTTAGTAGTTTTATGGTTTCAGACCTCATACTTAAATCTTTAATACATTTTGAGTTGATTTTGATCAACGCAGAGGTACAGGTCTAGTTTCATTCTTCTGCATATGGATGTCCAGTTCTCCCAACTCCATTTATTGGAGAGGCAGTCTTTTTCCCAATGTATTTTCTTGGTGATTTCATCAAAGATCAGTTGGCTATAAGTATGTGAGTTGATTTCTGGGTTCACTCTTCTGTTTCATTGGTCTGAGTGTCTGTTTTTCTGCCAGTACCATGCCGTTTTGGTTGCATAGCTTTGTAGTATAATTTGAAGTCAGGTAGTGTTATGCCTCTAACTCCCCCCCCCACCCCCAGGACTGCTTTGGGTATTTGTTGTCTTTTGTGGGTCCATATGAATGTTAGGATTGTTTTTTCTATTTCTGTGAAGAATGTCATTGGTATTTTAATGGGGATTGCATTGAATCTGTAGATAGCTTTGGGTAGTATAGACATTTTCACAATGTTAATTCTTATAATTCAAGAGCATGGAATGTCTTTCCACCTTGTTGTGTCCTCTTTAATTTCTTTCAGTAATTCTTGTAGAGATCTTTCACCTCCTTGGTTAAATTGATTCCTAGTCTTATTCCTGTTCCTAAAGCTTTTCCCCAGGCAGGATGATATGGGCAGTTGTTTTGTCATATATGACTTTTATTGTGTTGAAATACTTTCCTTCTGTACCTAATTTGCTGAGAGTCTTTATCGTGATGGGATGTCAAATTTTGTCAAATGCTTTTTCTGCATCTGTTGAGATAATCATGTTTTTTGCCCTTGATTTTGTTGATGTGGTGTATCACATTTATTGACTTGTGGATGTTGAACCATTCTGCATCCTGGGATGAATCCACTTGATCATGGTATATAATTTTTTTGATATGTTGCTGTATTCTGATTGCTAATATTTTGTTGAGGATTTTTACATCTGTGTTTATCCAAGAAGTTGGTCTGTAGTTTTCTTTTTTATGTTGTATCTTTGTCTGGTTTTGCTATCAGGGTGATGTTGGTTTCATAGAATGAGTTTGGGAGAGTGACCTCTGTTTCCATTTTTTGGAATGGTTTGGAGAGAATTGGTGTTAATTCCTCTGTAAAGGTTTGATAGAATTCAGGAGTAAAGCCTCATAGTCCTGGGATTTTCTTTGTTGGGAGACTGCTGATTACTGCTTCAATCTTATTGCTTGTTACTGGTTTATTCAGGTTTTCTATTTCTTCTTGGTTCAGTATTGGTAGTTTGTATGTGTCCTCGAATTTATCCATTTCCTCCAGGATTTTGTATTTGTTAGCATATAGATGTTTGTAATAGTCTCTAATGATTCTTGTCTTTCTGTGGTATCAGTTGTAATGTCTCCTGCTCCATTCCTGTTTTTTTTTTTTTTTATTTGGGTCTTCTCTCTTTTTAATTTTTTGTTTATTTATTGTTAACTTAGCTAATGGTTTGTCTATTTAATTTATCTTCTCAAAAAAACCCAACTTTTTGTTTCATTGATCTTTTGTATCATTTTTTAGGTCTCTATTTCATTTAGTTCTGCTCTGATCTTAATTATTTCTTTCTGTCTTGTACTTTTAGGATTTGATTGTTCTTGTTTTTGTAGTTCTTTTAGGTGTAGCATTAGATCATTTATTTGAAGTCTTTTCGTTCTTTTGATCTAAGCATTTATCACAATAAACTTCCCTCCTAGTCCTGCTTTTACAGTATCCCACTGGTTTGGGTATGATGTGTCTTTATTTTCATTAATTTCAAGAATTTTTTGATTTCCTGTTTAATTGCTTCTTGGACCTATAGTTCATTCAGGAGCCTGTTGTTTAATTTCCATGTATTAGTATAGTTTTCAGAATTATGCTTGCTATTGATTTCCAGTTTTAATCATTATGGTCTGAAAAGGTATTTGAAATGATTTCAGTTTTTTAAAATTTGTTGAGACTTGGGCCGAGCCCGTGGCGCACTTGGTAGAGTGCTGCGCTGGCAGCGCGGCAACACTCCCGCCGCGGGTTCGGATCCTATATAGGACTGACCGGTGCACTCACTGGCTGAGTGCCGGTCATGAAAAAACGACAAAAAAAAAAAAAAAAAAAAAAATTTGTTGAGACTTGATTTGTGACCTAACATGTGGTCTTTCCTGGAGAATATTCCATGTGCTGATGTATATTCTGTAGTTGTTGGATGAAATGTTCTGTAGATATCTGCCAGGTCCAATTGGTCTAAGGTATAGTTTAAATCCTGTGTTTCTCTGTTGATTGGTTTTCTAGATGATCTGCCCAATGCTGAGAAAGGGATGTTCAGGTCCCCCGCTATTATCATATTGGGGTCTATCTCTTTCTTTATATATCTGGGTGCTCTGGTTCTGAGTGCATACATATTTATGATTGCTATGTCTTCTTGCTAAATAGATCCTTTTATCATTACATAGTGAACTTCTTTGTCTCTTTTTATAGTTTTTGGTTTAAAGTCTATATTATCTGATATAAAATAGCTACTCCTGATCATTTTTGGTTTCCATTTGCATAGTATATATTTTTCCATCCTTTCACTTTTAATCTTTGTGTGTCTTTGCAGGTGAGGTGAGTCTCCTGAAGACAGAATATAGTTGGTTCTAGCTTTTTAATCCAGTCAGTCAATCTGTGTCTTTTGAGTGGGGAGTTTAATCTTTTTACATTTAGGGTTGTTATTGGCAAGTGTTGTCTTACTCCTGGCATTTTATTGCTTTTTCTTTAGATGTTTTAAATATCTTTTGTTCCTTTCTTCCCCTTTTATTATTTATCTTCAACGTTTGTTGGTTTTTTGAGGTGGTAAGATTTAGTTTCTTTCTCTTTCTCATTTGTACTTTTGTTTTACCAGTGGATTTTGTTCTTTCTTGTGTATTCTTTATAGTGATTATTGTTGTTTGGAATCCAGATGCAGGATTCCCTTGAGAATTTCTTGCAGGGCTAGTCATAGGGTGGTGAACTCCTGCAGTTTTCGTTTGCCTGGGAAATACACTATTTCCCCTTCATTTCTGAAGGATATAGCCTTTCTGGGTATAATATTCTTGGCTGGCAATTTTTTTTTTTTAGTATTTGGATTATATCATTCCATTTTCTTCTGGCCCATAGAGTTTCAGTTGAGGAGTCTGCTGTTAATCTGATGGGGGCTCCTTTATAAGTGACTAGATGCTTCTCTCTTGCTACTTTTAAAATTCTCTCTGCCTTTGAGCTTTGCCAGTTTGACTATAATGTGTCTTGGAGTGGATCTTTTTGGATTGAATCTGTTTGGGGATCTTTAAGCTTCCTGAATCTGAAGGTACATGTGTCTCCTTATATCTGGGAAGTTTTGCATTATTATTTCCATATTATTTCACTGCATAGGTTTTCAATACCTTTTCCTCTCTTCTCCCCTTGTTGAGTACCTATGATTTGCGTGTTTGTGCACTTAAAGTTGTCTGTAAGCTCTCTTAAATTTTCTTCACTTTTTTTTGTTCCTTTTTCCTTTATTTTGTCCACCTGGCTTATTTTGAAAAGACCATCTTTAATACCTGAAATTCCTTCTTGTGCTTCCTCTAAACTGCTGCTTAAGCTCCTAGTTGTGTTTTTATTTCATTGAATGAATTATTCAGTTCCAGGAGTTCTGCTACATTCTTTTTTAAGGTATTAATCTCTTTGTAAAATTTCTCCTTTGTATTCTTGATATTTTTCCTCATTTTATCTTTTTTTCTAATTGAGTCTGCTCTTATCTCTTTGAGTTTTCTTAAGATCATTGCTCAGAATTCCTTTTCAGTGATTTCAAGGGCTTCCTGTTCTATGAGATCTGGTACTTGAAAATTACTGTATTCCTTTGGTGGTGTCATGTTTTCTTATTTATTCATATTTCTAGTATGTCTGTGTTGATGTCTGGTTATCTGGTAGACCAATTGTTTCTTCTATTACTTTGGAGTGGGCTTTGAGGAGAAAGATTTCCTCCTCCATTTTCAGGCTCCTCTGGTGACGCTCCTTGTGTCAGTGTAATCAAGTGTGTAGTGGGCTGTCTGCAGGTTGGTCCTTGTGACAGCAGGTTTAGCAGACCACTTACACAGAAGCAGTGTTTGTGGTGCTGTTTTGCCTTCTGCTCGGGTGGTGGGAGACTGCCTGGGGCTTTCGCCTGGGTCCCCCAGCACTCAGTAAATATTTGTTGGATGAAAAAAATCTCCCTCATAAACATAATGCAAAATGTCCTCAACAAAACATTAACAAATCAAATTCAACAATGTATAAAAAGAATAATACACCATTACCAAGGAATGCAAGCCTATTTCAACATTCAAAGACTAGTTAATGTAATCAATCACATCAACAGGCTAACCACAAAAAAAATCACATTATTATATCAATAGGAAAACTCATGCAGACAAAGCACTTGACAAAATCTAACACCCATTCATGATAAAAACTCTCAGAGCATTAGGAATAGAGGGGAACTTCTTTAACTTGGTAAAGAATATCTACGAAAAACCTACAGCTGACATCATACTTAATGGTAAGAAACTCAAAGTTTCCTTATTAAGACCAAGAACAAGGCAAGGATATCCTCTCTCACACTACTTTTCAAAATCATACTATAATCCTACTAATGCAGAAAGCAAGGAAAGGAAATAAAAGGTATACAGATTGGGAAGGAAAAAATAAAACTGTCTTTGTTCACAGGTGACATGTTTGTCTATGTAGAAAATCTGAAAGAATCAACAAAAAATCTTCTAGAACAAATAAGCAATTATAGCAAGGTTACAGGATACAAGATTAATATGCAAAAGTCAGTTGCTTTCCTATATACCAGCAATGAACAAGTGGAATTTGAAATTAAAAACACAATACCATTCACTATTAGCACCCAAAAAAATGAAATACTTAAGCATAAATCTAACAAAATATGCACAAGATCTATACGAAGATAACTGCAAAACTGATGAAAGAAATCAAAAAAGAGCTAAGTAAATGGAAAGATATTCTATGTTCATGTGTAGGAAGACTCAATATTGTCAAGATTCCAGTTCTTACCAACTTATCTATAGATTTAATCCAATCTCAATCAAAATTCCAGTAAGTTATTTTGTAGATACTGACTCTAAAATTTATATGAAGGGCCAAAAGACCCAGAATAGGTAACATAATACTGAAGGAGAAGAACAGAGTTGGAGGACTAACACTACCTGACTTCGAGACTTACTATAAGGCTGATCAAGGCAGTGTGCCATTGATGAAGGAACAGATAAACAGATCAGTGGAACAGAACAGAAAGCCCAGGCATAGACATGTAAATACAATTACAGTCAGCTGATGTTTGGCAAAGGAACGAAGTCAATACAATGGAGAAAAGATAGTCTTTTCATCAAATGGTACTGAAACAACTGGACATGCACATGCAAAATAATAAACTTAGACACAGAGCTTACATCATTCACAAAAACTAATTCAAAATAGATTACAGAGCTGGCCACTTAGCTCAGTTGGTTAAAGCATGTGGTGGCCAGCTGCCAAAAAAAACAAAATGAAAACAAACAAACAAAGATTGCAGAACTAAATGTCAATGGAAAACTACAAAACTCCTAAAAGGTAAGATAGAAAATCTAGATACCTAGGGTTTGGTGATGATTTTTTAGATACAACACCAAAGGCACAATCCATGAAAGAAAGATTTGATAAGCTGGACCTTATTCAAGTTAAAAACTTCTGCTTTGCAAAAGACACCGTCAAAAGAATAAAAAGAAAAGCCACAGACTGGGAGAAAATATTTGCAAAACACCTATCTGACAAAGGACTAACACAAAACATATGGAGAACTCTTAAAGAAAACAAACAACCTGATTAAGAAATGAACCAAATCCCTTAATAGATACCTCACCAAGGAAGATGTGCAATATAAGCATAGGAAAAGATGTTCCACATCACCTGTCATTGGGGCAATACAAATTAAAACAACAATGAGATACAACTACACACCTATTAGAATGGCCAAGATCCAAAAACACTGATAACACCAAATGCTGGCTAGTATGTGGAGTAGTAGGAACTCTCATTTATTGCTGGTGGGAATGCAGAATGGTACAGCCACTTTGGAAGACAATTTGGTGATTTCTTACAAAACAAAACATACCCTTACCATACAATCCAGCAATCATGCTCCTTGGTATTTACCGAGATGAATTGAAAACATATTCACACAAAAACCTGCACACAGGTGTTCATAGCAGTTTATTCATAATTGCCTAAACTTGGAAATAATCAAAACGTCCTTCAGTAGATGAATTAATAAACTGTGGTACATCCAGACAATAGAATACTATCAGCACTAAAAAGACATGAGCTATCAGGCCATGAAAAAAGCTTAAAGAAACACTAAGTGAAACAAGCCAGTCTAAAGAGGTTAATGTTGTATGATTCCAACATTATGATATTCAGGAAAAGACAAAACTAAAGAGACGGTAATATGATCAGTGGTTGCTAGAGGTTAAGGAGAGGGAGGGATGAATAGGCAGAACACAGGATTTTTAAGGCAGTGAAACTACTCTATGTGAAACTGTAATGGTAGATACATATTGTTATAAATTTGTTCAAACCCATAGATTGTACAGCACCAAGAGTGAACCCTAATGTAAGTTATGGGGACTAGATGATAATTGTGTGTCAGTGTAGGTTCATAATTTTAACAAATGTATCACTCTAATGGGGCATATTGATAATGGGGAGGCTATGCATGTGCGGGGCAGGGGTTGTATAAGAAATCTCTGTACCTTCTGCTCAGTTTTTGAACCTAAAACTGCTCTAAAAAGTAGTATATTTTCTAAAAAATTTATTGAGAGCTGATTATGTGCCAGGCACTGATCTAAATGCTTTTATATTTTAATACTCCCAACAAGCCCTATTAAGTAGATACCATTACGATCCTCAGTATACTGATGAGAAAATTGAAGCACTGGGAGGCTAAGTAACTTGCCCAAGATTTCACATCTGGTAAGTTGCAGTCTGACTCCATCCAGATCACGTGTGCCTAGGGCAACAAAAACTATAAGGCACTGGAGATGAAAACTAACAAAATATGTACAAAACCTCAATGCAGAAAAGTTTCAATACTTTGTTAAATGTTCTTTTATTTAAGTAAGACCTTTAAGATGGAATGTTCATAGGTGGAAAGACTCAATATTGTAAAAATGTGAAATTCAATTATAGCCTAATTCCTGATAAAGTTTTTCTTAGAATTTTATAAGGGCATTAAGAGTTAAAGCATCATACTAGCACAGGGATACACAAATAAACCAATAAATCAGAATAAAGCCCCCCTCATATACAGAAAATTCTACAATGTCAGAGGTGAAATTACAGATCAGTATGGTAAGGAAGAACTAAGTATTCCATCATTGGTGTTTGGGTAATTGGTCATTGTTATGAAAAAATATTTATTTTATACCAAAAAAAAAGTTTTCTCAGCTAGTTTGAAGGAATAAATGTGAAAAGCCAAACTTTAAAACTTCTGGAGAAAAATATAGGAGAATAGTATTTGACTATATTAAATTTTAAAACCCCTAGTCAATAAAAGACACTATAAACTAAGAAGTGAAGAATCTGCAGTGCACATTACCAACAAAAGATGAACATTCCAAAGAAAAAACTAGCAAAATGGGCAAATAATGTGAATGTGTAGTTTACAGAAGAGGAAACATGAAATAATGCTCAACACCACTGGTAGTCAGGGAAAATGCAAACTAAAATAACAATTATCACGTCATATCCACCAAACTGGCAAATTTTATAAAGTCTGGCCGTCAAGTAAGTTAGTAAGAAGTTAGAGAAGCTGGAACTCTTGTATAGTACTGATGGGAATATAAATTGCTACACTTCTGAGAACAAGTTAGCAATATCTTGTAATATTGATAATTGTGTATGTCTTGTGACCTGGAAATTTTATTTGTGGATGCTCTAGAAAAACTTTGGCATACACACAAAAAGAAAAATAAAAGAATATTGGACAGAATTTCTTGTAGGACAGAAAAATTCAATACAACATAAATCCGTCTATCACAAGAGAATGGATAAATCTATTTTGTATATTCACACAATGAAACACTACTGTAGATTAGTTTAAAATAAATACCCGTGCTACATATATCAACATGATAATTCTCCAAATCATAATTTTGTATGGAATAAAACAAATTGCAAAATGATACGTGCATTTGATTCCATTTGTATAAAATTTTAAACACACGAAATAACATTATATATTATTTATGTATATATATGTATACTTAGTAGTAGTTTAAAACTATCCATTAGAAAAATAAATGTCAAATTTCTTTCAGTGTTTACCTCTAGGGAAATATGGATTAGTGGAGAGATACACAGGGATCTTCACTGCTATTTTATTCAGAAGCAAATGTGGCCAAATGTTAGAATGTGATAAAGTTTAGTGATGAGTACATGGGAGTTGCATTTACTCTTATTTTCTCAGTTTCCTATATTGTTGAAATATTTCTGTATAAATGCACACTGACATCTAATCTAGCTACTTCTCACCACCTCTGCTGCTACAACTGTGACCGAATCCCCTTACATCTTGCTACCATTAATCTCTCACAAGGGCTGCTGCAGTAGCCTGATAACTTGTCTGCCCACATTTTGTTTGCATACACCCTCACAGTAATCTTTTATCACAAAGTAAATCAGATTATGCTACTCTCCTGCTCAAAACACTCCCGTGGCTTCCCATCAGAATCAAAATTCAAACTTTACTGTGGCTTACAAAAGTGCTGTCTTCTCTCTAAACGAGTTTCCTACCACTTTCCCCCTAGCCGACCAGGCTGCAACCACCCTCGTCTTGCTGTTCCATGCCAAGCATGTTCTTACATCAGCAGTTTGCACCTACCATACCCTCTGTGTGGAAAACTTCCCAGGTCATTTGCATTTCTCTCTCCTTCACTTTATTTAAGTCTCTGTTTGAATGACCTCCTCAGGCAGGCTTTTCGTGACCAACCTATCTTAAAAATATCCTCTCCCTGGCCTAAAGCAATGACACCCCTGTAACAATGGCATTCCTAGTGTCAGATGTTGGTCTCTAAGCACCATTTTCCAATAAAAGAAACCAGGGCTTCTAGGAAAAATGCTTGACTGCCTGATTCCAGGGCCAAAGGACGGAAAATACAAAATGAGACTGAACATCTTTTGCCAAAAAGTAAGGAAGTAGTTTAAAAAATAAAAGAAAGATGAGGATGTGTTGAAAAAACACAGGTGCCAACTTGAAAGAGCTGCTAATGACCAAAGCTGAAACAATTTGATCAATAAAATAAAGTGATGGTATTGATTTTTAACCCATAGAATAAAATAAATATCCATGAGTCCATACTAGTATAAGTAATAAATTAATAAATGTGGAGGGTAAGGGAAAAATAGAGAATTGCCATTACATGTAGATGTTGCAGACTAGATCCCTTGATGGATGTGAAAATTAATGGGTAGAAATTTGAGGAGAAACAGGATTTGCATAGTTCGAAGTCTCTTGGCCAATGTACTTATCAACTACAAAGGGAAAGGTAACAATTTCACTTTGGAGAAGCCTGATAGACACCAACTTAACTGAATAGTGAAGGTAAACAATAGCAAGCTGCTGGGCTTGCTGGAGTTCGACCTCTTCTTTTAAGAACAATGGTGCCTGTACACTCTTTCTAGCCTATCACTTGGTTTAAAAACTACTTATTTCAACAATATGAGATTATTTTCTAACAACCCTCATACTGAAGAACAGACCTCTAGTATGGATTTTAACAACTCTATTGAGAGTTCTTGTGCACACTCTGTGACAGTTAATTTTGTGTCAGCCCAGATAAGTTATGGTGTCCAGTCGTTTGGTCAAACACCAGTCCAGATGTTGCTGTGAAATTTTTTTTTAATGTAATTAATATGTATGATCAGTAGAGTTTATATGAAGATTGCCTTTCATAACGGAAAGTAAAAAGGAAAAGTTAACAGCACCAGTTATAAGACATATATATCAGCGTCCAGAACCCCTTGGTATGATGCACTGAGAAGCATACATCATTTTTGTGATAGTCTAGCCAAAAGTGTGCGTCAGTCATGAAAAACTTCAGACAACGACATCCTACAAGATAACTGATCAGTAAGTACTCTTTAGAACTATTAAAGCCATACAAATAAGACCAGGAAAATCTGCGGAATTGTTACAGACTAGAGATTAAGGAGAAATAGCCACCAAATGGAAGTGGGATCCTGGAATAGAAAAAAGGACATTAGTGGACCTGGCACCTAAAATAATACCTGGCACATAGCAGGAGTTTAATAAATATCTACTGAACTGGTATGTCTGTCCATCCATCCATCCTTCTGTCCATCTATCCTTGATACCTCCCTTTTCCTCATGCTGTGCACCCAATTTCTAGCCAATCTTCATTTCTTGTACCACCTGGTTCCTCACGGAGAGGGACTAGGAAAGAAATGTCAGCAACACAACAACAACTTTTTGGTAGATCAGGTGCCAATTTCCTTACATACTCTGGATAAGATTTGATTTTGAAGGAGTAAACATTGAAGAGTATGCGGAATTTATTAAGAAAAACCACAGAAGTGATCACAGGTGGAAGTAACAAAGCCTGTAGCTTGGCCTGCTTGGGGGATGAGATCTCATCATTATTTGCCTGGATTGCTGCTCTAGCGTCCTAATTGATATCCCTGCTTCCAGCGTGGCCCTTCGCTTCCTCTCCACACAAGAGTGATATCAGCACAGCCAGAGAAATATTTTCAGGGGATAAATCTGATCTTGTCACTTCCTGACTTCATTGACTCACCATTACCTTCAGAAAGAAAGCCCTACAGATTCTGCCCCTGCCTACTTCTCTTTGACTGTTTCCTTACACAAACCGTAATCTCCAATCATACCAAACAACCCAGGCTGTCACACCCCTCTTTGACTTTGCATTTGCTGTTTGTTTTCTTCTCCTAGGACTCTGACTTTCTGTCTGACTGTAACTTGCCTTTTAAATTCGACTGGAGCAGTACCTGCTCTTCAAAGCCTTTCCTCATCTGGTAAAGTCTCTCTCCTCAGTGTACTTTTGGCACCTGTGTGTAACTCCTTTGCATCACCTTCCTGAGGACAAGGACTCCTTGTGTCTCCAGCTAGCTTGTTGCCTTGTACATTGCAGGTGCTCAATAAATGTTTTTTGAGAAAGGAAGAGAGAGAAGAAAAAAAGGAAAGAGGAGAGGGAGGATTTAAATTATGTAAATATTAAGCAAACAAACCCTTCCCTAACTTTTCTCCTTCTGTATTTCTATGATTTCGAGCTCTAGTATATTTATATAATTTGTTTTGCCTGAATCTCTGGTTGTCCTTTGGCATTGATGAAACATAAATAGCCATTAACTGAAGAATATTAAAAAGCTGTCCACTGTGACATAAATAATTACTGATAAGGATGGTATTGAGCCAGATTAAGATTGTGAAATGCTTGTTTTATTTTTAACCAACAGTGAACCTAATATATCTAAATTATTAACTTCATCACCATCTTTCACCTTGACAATTCCAATTGTTTGAAAAAATTCTAGTGAAATCCAGAACTATCATCAAAAAGTATGTTTTAAAACAATGTGTTCCATCTTAAGCAATGCAGAGAAATCAAAATGTGCCTTCTACTTATTTAATTTGTTTCCTCTTTATAGTTACTGAGAAGTTTACTTGGTATTTATTTGCTATACCCAGAGTATGGAAAGCCTTGGAAGGGGTTAAATAAATTAGTCCCTGAGTTTGGGGTGTACCTTGAGAAAAACAAATTTCTAAGGGAAAATAGGGTAAGTGTAAAGCTAGTGAAAGGGGAAAGGTCCTGGTTACATTTTTACGTCACTGAATTCTTTCCAAATCAGACTACAGATTTTTTTCACATCTACCACTCCAAGCATGGTATTTTTAGTAACAGTAGTAAAGAGCAACTGCCTGTCGTTTGGGAACTGACAAATAAGCATACTGTTCCTCTTACACACAATGTGCCACACATCTTTATCTCTACTCATCCTCACAGAAGCTCTTCAGCTTTCCAGTTTCTTTAAGGAGATGACAAGGAGCACTGGTTAATAAGCTCTTGGGGTTATTCAGTATCCCTCTTCAGTGCTCATTTTCTGAAGCTGAAAACACTCATGCATGTGCACACATGCACGCTAAACTTTGTCAGAGGTGAAGTACTTCCAAATGCCACTTGAATGTGATTAAAAGGATCCTGGGCCTGATAGGACTCATTACTCAAGATGCCAGGCCTAACTGTTTGCTCAAACTTTGTTTCTAAGAAAAGGAAACATCTTGGTAGAAAATGGCTCATGGAAGTAGAGGTAATGGTTTATTGTATTTCTATATAACTGCATGCGTTTTAAAAGAGAAATGTAGCAGAATTTCTGATTATAGAATACATACTAGAAAAGTGTCTATCATTTGTTTGGCTTTGGATAAGAAATCAGACCCACTGCCCTGAATTTCTGGTCAAGTTATGTTTTCCCTTCCTAGTCATTATAATTTTCTAAAACAGTTCTGGACAGTATTAAGCAATTTTATACCTAATGCCACTTGGTAAATTTTATGTTTAATTCCAAGTCAATCTATGGTTAATAATGTTATTTTACAATGTGGTTTTGAAAGTCTTCCAACACAGCTTAAAGTCACTCAACTCAGTTTTTCACCTTCTAAGTTCAGAGAATATTAACTCCATTCAATGGTTGAGTTTTCTACCCCTTAGGTAAATTTCTCAAGGATTTATTATAACATCCCAGCCTCTACTTTAATTTGTGGGTCACACTCATGTTCCTTCTTTAGCATTCCAGCAATGGAGTCTGAGTTATATAGTAATATAGCGAAGAGGTTAATGGTTGTTGAAATCAAATAGTGTTACAGGAGCTTAAGACTGTACGTCCAAGGTTTTGTGAATGGTAATTGCACTTTGTTTCAACTAAACTAGACTATTATGACCATGGAAGTTGTCAACCTAGAAAGTTCTCTGCCTTTGCATTTTTTTTAGCCAGCACAAGTTTTATCAGGTAGTATGTGTCACAAGATATTGTGCAAGACCTCACTTCACACTATAGCATTTTAGATGAAATGATTAAGCTTTGATATTTATTCTATTGTTAATGATATGTTGACAAGGAGGGTGGAACTTTTTAATAATAAAAAAAAAACATTTAAAGATCTTAAATAGCAAGCCCATGTCATATTATGTAACACATCTAGTTGTTTTCTTATTGCTAAATTTAAGCTTATGACTTGTTCATACATCATTTTGTTTGGTGAAAATTAACAAATTGCTTCATATGGTTTTATTTAAATGACAATACATGCTGAGAACTAATCTTATATTCTGGTGCCTATAAAACAAATAGTAAAAGAAGTTTTGGCTAGTGTGTCCATACAATCCTCCTCCAATGTAATTAATTTACAAGTCAAGATATTCTTTCCCGTATGCATCCTTACAGTGGAAAAGCAAAATTAGAGAATTTATTAAGTGTTTAGGTTTTCCCTTTGTTCTGAGGTGCCATGAATGTCTGATGTGTAATTCTACAGGAATCCTCTACTTAAAAATAGTTGGTCTTATCCTGAATGACTGAAACAGCTGTATTAACACTAGCATTACCCTATACGAGTAAGAAAAGTTATATCATTTATGGATATTCATACTATCCTTTCATTTTTAAAAGGTCTTTGTTATAAAAGGTAGCTGAAATAAGAATTGGCTTTCCTTTCCCCAAGCTCTCAAAAATGTGTAATTCCACTACTGTGTAATACACATCTTCTCATAAACCTCTGCAACGTACAAAACTACCTATTGCTTTGTTTTTATTAAGGCTTATTTTCATAAGTACCAGTACCATTGTTTTTCATGGAATATGTCATACCTCTTTTACATCTTTTCTAATTACCAACTTGAGTAGTTTGTATTCACAAGCATCCAATGCTTGTATTAAGTCATTGGAGATATTGATGAGTCCGACTGCCATAATTAAATGATATATGCCTGTATGTCCACCTTCTTTGGGATAGACTATGTATCACCTAAACTCCCAACAAATTACATATCAGCTTCTCCTATTCTAGGGAAAGGGAAGCCTGGCTACATGGACACTAGAAAAACTGAAGTTTCAGCTGAGCAATGTTTTATTTCTTTGGCCTGTTTTTTCTAAATGGCAGAACTTTGAAAACACACATCACCACGTTAAATGTAACCATGATATTCTAGGCCCAAAGGGACCTATTCCTTTTTCCCTATGACTTTCATGTTCTTTTCAGGATGCTTCTGTTCCTTGAAAGAAAATTACTCTAAATCCCAGCTTAATAGGTTGGATTATGTCTTGCTAATCTCATTTTATCTTTCAAGTTCTTTTTCTTACGTACAAGTATACATCAGTTTAAGTATGCTAGATATTTTTTAATGTGAAATTATAAAAACGTTAGGAGAGGATATTTGTATTTCAAAAGGTCTTTTCACTTTATACAAGATTCATAATAGATTCCATTTAAGTCTAAGTTCAATAGTATATCTCATTTTATAACAATTTAATTTAGATACAACTTTTTAGAAATAAAACTACCTGCAAGCCCCTATATTTAAATGACTTCCTTAGATATTCCAGATAATTCTAAAGAAAAATTAACTGCAAGTTGTTATCACTTATTTTTTAACCTGATTATATTATGATCATAATAGCAGAGCCTTGTTATCTTTTTACCAGAATGTTGTATGTTTCTGAGTAATTACACACAGTACTTTTTCAGTCCAAAAATGTCATGTACTAATAAATTCAATGCTGTTTTCAAACAAGTTAACTTAGGATGTTTCCAACAACTGTATATACCCAAGAGTAGAGAACAATGTGACTTAATATTTTTTTTTAAATGCTGTATTTTATGAACCTTAATTTAGGAATTAAGCAATATGCTGTACTCTATAATTAAGCTAGGTATCAACTTTTATGTAAATTTTATCAA